>NC_134458.1:169570645-169738145 GCF_047948215.1 Lycorma delicatula
ATGAAACTCTCTGTATATAAATATATATTTATATACAAATATATACATATACGTGTATTAGCCGGCCCGTCTAGCCTGAACCCTGACCCTTGGAACTCAGGTCAGCCCAGGCGAATCCTGGAGCCAACTCAGGAGCTCCTCAGGGCCTTCCGGGGCCCCTTTAAAACAAAACTTAAGCAAAGTTAACTTAAGTTTATCTTAATTTTTTGTCACAGATGACATCATAACAAAAAAAAATTAGAATTGAATAAACGTATAATATTTAAAGTGTAATAAAGTAACTAGGTCTGGTTGGATCTCGAACTCGATCTGCCGGTTGACTCGATACCTAGTGCGGTAAGCCTCGCGGCTAAACCAGTCTGCCGACTGTACAAGTGGAATTTGTTCTTTGCAAGTTGTGAAATTACATTAGTTTAGTTAGTCTCGACCGTCGCCGCTACTACCGACACACCCGCGCGAATTAAATACGATATGCGCGCGCGCTTTAGTTAGAATCATTGAATTAAATAAACGAACAAATATTATATTTAAATACAATGATAAATATCTTAAATTAAGTTGTGTATGTAAGCCGTGCATCAGAAACAACTCCACAGTTGTAGGACTTTCCCGAAACGCGGCTTTAGCCGCGTGTCCTAAAACTTTGTTGTCAGCTGTTTTTTTGTTAATAAATTTATTGACACACTTACGTTGTATGATAAAATGAATATATATATATATTATAATTTAATATACAAATTGTTCTCTTCTTAAAAATAGCATAAGAGATACAAATAGATAATTCCTAACAAATTATAGTAAGAATTAATTTATTTATTAATAAATTTCGTTATTAATTAAATACTAATTTTTGAGTATGTAGTTTAAAATCATCATCTCGTAGTAATTTTCGTACAAAGGCGATATTTAAAGACAGATTTTAACTGTTATTTTATTGTAATGGTTTTAAGCTACCTAAAATGAATTACATCAATCTCAATAATGACATACGCCAGGCTTATTAGGAAAAATGAGGAGTAAAGTAGTTTCTGCACCGAGTCAAATATAAGGTTGCACATCAGAAGCCTACTGAATCGAAATGCAGGTGACAGTCAATCCTGTTAATCATATCTTCCACCTTAATTCTGTTTATCGCAGGGGTTGGCTGTGTGATGGACATCAATACTCTTAGAGAAGGTAACTTTGACTGGATGTTAGCAAATACTAGGAAGAGAATTTTAAAGCAATCCTACTGAAGGTACGACTTGATAATTTTTTATATTTGATTAGTGGAGATAGGTATCGCGTTTTTTGATTACAGAAAGTCTGTTTTGTAAGCGTAGTTTTCACGTTGGATGGAAGAAATATTTTAGATAAGGGTGAAGGAATTGTATTGTTGAAGCAACAAAGTAGGGCGAACGTACACATACGTTCGGTTGAGTACGATGAGCATATATGTCCTTTTCCAGAGAGCAGAAGCCTGTCTTCCAACGTAGATTATCATATTTCTGTGTTCGTTTTTAAATTTTATATCAGTTTAACTTTTTACTATATTTTTATATTCCTGGAGAATATAATCAGAATAGATAAATTAAAGGGGAAAGTATGGTCAAAATTAGGGTATCGGGTTTTTGCAAATCATTAAGTTTTACGGTTCAATTACTACATCTAGACCAAACAAATATATGTATGCGCGTATGTATGTATGTGTGTCACACTGTTTTTGGGCTTGTATCTCAGGATTGACCGAACTGATTTTCTTCAAATTTTTCTCAAATATTTCTATAAGTGGGGGGTTATTAGTTTTCAAAATTTGTTAAGGGAGTGGGGATATCGCGAAAAACCAATTTGTTTTTTTTTCAGAGGAATCTTAGAGAATATTTGATTAATGCAAATTCGATCCCTACAACGGATATATAAACAATCCAAAACATTTTTTTCACAAACTCAACCTCCACCTTTTAAAATTGAAATATATAGTTTTGTTTTTTTGCTACATCTAACTTCGGTTTAAATATTTTTCAAACATTTTTTGGAAATTTATGCTTCATATAGAGTTATCAAGAAATGTTTTATTTATTTATTTTTTTTTTTAATTACAAACTCCAGACCTAAAACGTAGAAAATTATTTGTGAAAATTCTCTTTTTCTGATTTTAGCCTTTATTGAAGGGGGTGTTATTTAGAGAAAAATTTACTTAAGCAAATTTATTAAACTTAACCTGTATATGAATATTTTTAGAAAATACTTTTTTAAATTTTATTCCCCACCTCTAAAAAAAATATATGAATATATTCTCTTTTTTTTTGGTTCTAATTCTTTTAATTTCCATTATTAAAAAAGATTTTTCTGCTAAAGTAATGCCAATACTTTGTCAGTATTTATCCTGATATAAAAAAGTAAGAAAAAAGTTTAGGCTTATGCTTTTACCAATGTGTGACTCATTTTCTCCGCCGTATCTCCCACCCCCTAAGTTGATTTTTATATAAAAGTCTATAAGAGGTAGACTGCCTCTTATATAGAAGTCATTCTACCAAATTTCAAGTTTCTGCGTCAAGCCGATCCTGGGACTGGATGAAGCGAATAAAAAGTAATAACTGCGGAAAAGTAGTTGTTCTGTAAATGCTGCATTTAAAGCGAATAATCTTTTACTAAACTGAAAAATAAATATTCTTTTAATATAGTATTTTCGTGTAGCATTATATTATTTATGTGTATTTATTACTGTTCATTAGAATAATTACATTTCTCGTAGGCATGGTGAACACACGTCTAGTAAAACTGAAACTTACTTTAAAACTGAAACTCTCCATAATTGTTGATAAAGTAAGTTTTAAGCTAATTTATTATAAACATTTTTTAAAACTTTCCTTTCTAATAAACTAATTTTGTGAACAGTTTTCCTGGAAATGCAGGCGATATTGGGCTACCGCCAATTTTACTCTGATGAGTAATAAAGATGCTCGTATATAGTTGTTTTAATCTTTCTTTTATTTCTCCTTGAATATCCTAGATTGCAATATTGTCTTTATAATTTGATTTATAAATGTGTGCTCGTTCTAGATGTTTAGTTCTCTGTTTAGCGTTTTCTAGGACAAAGATCGATTTCCTAAATTTAGCCAAAATAATTGTTAAAATCTTAATTTAAGAAAATATGGTTTTTTTCACTATGCTGCCGATGAAAGTCATATGAACTTTTTGTCCTTGCTATATTGATTTTTCTCTACTATTCTTAAGAAAGATTGTTTTTATCACAGACTGTTGTATCTTTAGTTAAATACAATCTTTTCCAACAAGCTTCCAGATTAAGTGCTAAGGTTAAGGTTAAGTGCTAGGATTAAGTCCTCAGGTTATGTTCTGCTAATGGAAGTAAAGAAACAAATTCATGTAAGTATGGGTCTAGAAATGCTTTGTTTTCGAGTTATAGCTTGCGAAAAATTTATCTCTGGTTTCTGCTCAAAGGCTAAAATGAAGTCGTACTGAAGTTTTTTCAACTTAAATCAAGGCGTAAATTTTGTTCTATTGTTTCATATATTTTTTGAACTGAAAAAAAATAAAACAGTCCCAGAACTGTTTCCCTAGTAAATAAAAAAAAACATCATTTTTATAACAAAAAATTGAAAATTGTTGTCGCAGAATGTAAATTTTTAGGCGTGTTGTACAATAGTTTTGTTAAATTGCCAGCACACAACCAAAATCTTTTAACAAAATTTGTGAAAATATAACTAACAAAATAATTCAGCAAGTAACTTTTAACTGAATGTGACGAGTTTAATAAATTTAACTATAAAAAAAAAAGAATCTGATGTGGACACCACACGACTTCCTTGTACGCCTATTAAATTACATATACACATTTTTTGCAGCACGTCAATTAAACTTATTTCATTTGAAAGCGAGATACAATCCACCAATTCTGTAATAAGGAATTTTTTGTTGTTATTGAATTATTATTTATTGTAAAATTGTTTTTACAATCACATGTTTAGAATTATTAATAAATCAATATATTTAAATTAGTTTAAAAAAAAAATCCCTTGTTAGATTCAAATATTTCAATAATTAAAATTTTATTCGGCTATAACTCTGGAACCAATGGAATAAGTACCACTGATGATACATCGTTGAAAAGCTCTCTCTCGTTGAAGGCTTATTACTGCAGTTAAGAAAAAGTCCAAAACCCAAATCTTTGGGTTTTTTGGGCACTTTTGGTCAGGTCGATTGCAATTAAAAGGGGAGGTGCACAACTAGACAACAGTGCCAAATCCAAAATTTCATTCTACAGCTAATAGTTTTTGAGTTATGCGAGATAAATACGTACGTACGTACGTACAGACGTCACGCTGAAACTAGTCGAAATGGATTCAGGGATGGTCAAAATGGATTTTTCCGTTTAAATCTGAAAACCGACATTTTTGCAACAAAAATTTCAAAATTTTTGGAACGAATAATGTAAGATAAGATGATAAAACAAAGAAAAGTTATACAAATTCGAATTTTATTCAGAAACAGTACACTAGACCAAAGTACAATATACACGTACATACCAGTTTATACTCATAATAAATGTTCAAAAATGAGCCCGCCATTTTCAACAAATTTCTTACACTCATCTGCACTACTTTTGTTGTTCGTTTTGTTTTTCAGGGCTGTCCTTAGGTTAGTCAGCCCCATCTATAATTCGGACAATTACTTCCTCACGAGAATGTATTTTTGTTTCGTATAGAATATTTTTCATCCATCCCCAGACGCAAAAATCTAAAGCAGTTAGATCAAGGGACCTTCGTGGCCAGGAATCTGGACCACCACGACCGGTTCATTTCTCAGGAAATGATGATTTAAGTGAGTGAAATCGGCACAAGAGAAGTACGGAGATGCGCCATCGTGCTGAAAGTATACTTTGTGTCCCAGCGCTAGAAGAACATATTCAAGCAGATGCGACACTTCTTTTAGAAGAAAGTGAAAGTAGACCTCAGCATTTAAGCGACTGGGTAATATGAATGGTCCAAACAGCTGATTGTGAAGAAGACCGCACTATACGTTGACGATCCATCAGTATTGAAAATTAACTTCCACTGTTTCACGAGGAATTACTTGTACCCATGTATGCTCACTGCGTTAAGTTGTCGACGCCATATCGAGGGCAATTTGTCTCGTCGGTAAATAAAACCTAATTGTGGAGTTGTTGGTGTATTCTACCAGCTGCAGAAATCCAAGCGAAGCGGACCGTATCCTGGGTGTCGATGTTGAACTGGCTGTTTATGATATGGAAAAAACTTGTTTTAAGTGTCCTTCAAAGCATCGAACGCGAAACACCGAACCGTTAAGAAAGACGTCCTGTACTGACGACTGGACTGCGTTGAACTACATCGATAATAATTTTATCACTAACAGCATCGTGTTCGACAGATCATTCGTAGCTGGTACGAAGGTAGTGAACCTGTTTCCCGAAGATTGCGAAAAGTTGAGCTAATTGTTTTGGGATCTCGAATAGTGAGATTCGGAACACGTATTTCATAATCTACTGTAAAAGCTGTAACACTACCATTACACACCCAAAATGAATATCATATCAGCGTATTCCACTGTTGTAAATAAAAACGGCATTACTTCCATGGCAAACCGATCAACTTCAAAGCAAAATTCATAGAAAACCTTTCCCAACGACAGTACAATTCACAGTACCCGATATACTTAATGCATCTTAGAGAATGATTTAAACACTAATGCAGTATTGCACAATGTAGATCAGGAATTTTTTACTTTACTACCGACTTTGAAATAATTTATTGTGTTTAATAAATTATATGTTATTGTCATTAATAAATAAAAAAACTATTCTGTTGTTTAAATACTTTATCAGTAGTATTTAGCAAAAAAATATGTTTTAAAAATTTTTCACATCACTAAAAAAGATTTGGTTTTTGTTACGTTAAATAAGTTCTTTGCTGACATATGTGGTAATTTATTGTGTCTAAATATTCTATCTTTTCTGTGATTTTTCCAACATCTCTTTGTTTTATTCAACATATCTTAAGTTATTTTGTTCAGAATTTCATTCTCTACAGGTTTTACAAAAAAGTGTTATGTGTTTATTATCCATTTAACAAAGTTATTGTACATCAACATAAACAGGTTTATTACCACAGTTTATTGGTATTCATCCCAGATTTCTCAAAAGCTACTGTAAATAAGGTTCTGGGACTTATTTTATTAAATATTTCAAATCAAAACCCATGAGAAATCGGTAATTCTGCACCATAATTAATGTCCTAAAAATTTCAGTATCCCCTCATTAGCTGAAATCGAGCAAAATATTACACTAACTGTAACTCGCAAACGAAGTACATTAGGACATATGTTTATTTGAACTTATTAATTTATTTTCCTAAGTAAAATAAGGTATGAATGTCCCGGAAGAACTTCGTGATTAAAATACCCGCTCGTATTAAAATTCGTTGGGGAGATCTTAATGCATCAGCATTATTTCGATAACGACAATATTTTTAATTCTAAACTCTTAAAGAATGTTTGGAATTAAAAATATTGACATATTGGCGGTGTAAAAAAATTATAGCAATAATCGATCATCGCAACGTTTTAAATTCCACAAAAGAATTGTCATAATATTTTTCTAGTTACTTTTTGTTCGAAAGCTAACATTTTCGTACGCTCACTGATATTAGGTCAGTGACAAGTAAATCATGTAATTACAGAACTATAATTACAAGTAATTACAAATTTTACATATTCATTTTATAAATTGAAATTAATAAGGTTAAAAAATAAAAACATAGTTCTTGAATCTTTGTATAATAATAAAAGTAAACGGGAAATTCTTTATTACGTAAATAGTTTGCATAGTAAAGAATATCCTAGTTAAACTGATGTTCGTTCTTTAAAAAAAAGTGTGTTAATTCGCACGACTGTTGAAATTTTGGCCAAATGTTAAAATCAACCGTAACTGCGATGACTTAAATTGTGTAATTATTTCGTTTTACAACAAATTAATTTGTTATTAAAACGCTAATGTGAATATAATTTTTAAAAGTAATGTGATACATTAACAAAAAGATCGAAGGTCAGTAATGAAGGAGAAATTAAATAAACCTTTCGTTACATCAGTTTACTCGTTGCTATGACATTCTTCTTGGTCGGTTGTTATGGAGATGATTTTTCTTTATGTTTGCTCAGATACTTGCTAGATGAAAAAAATTATATATTAACTATTAAATTTTTACAGATGAATAAAAACACAATAAGCATTATTGATAAATAATTAGTTGCAGAAAAAATGCTATCAAAATATAATATTTTTATAAAATTAAAAAAAATTCTGCGCATCAAAAATTTAAAAGAAAATTTAGGTTTGTAAAAAATATAAACTGAATTGAGAGAGGCTTTATAAAAATAATCGGTAAGAACTAATAAATAAAACCGAAACGAAAATGTGTACTTTTTAATTTATGTTTGATTAAAAAAAAAAAAAAAAAAAACAGCTGACAACATTTGACTGAACATACTACGTATTTGGTTTGCGTTCTATCAATGAGCATACTTTCTTCCAAATTTGGTTGAAAATTTGTTGTAATACACAATATAAAGACTCTTGGCTTCTTATTAGTAAATAATAAAATTTCAATTTTAAAAATTATAAACTCTTTAACTGTATTAAACATTAAAGTAAGGGGAGGCTACGCATAATATAAATTCTTTCTTTCAGTTTTTTTCTTTCATTTTTTTAATGGAATTCAATGCCATCGAATGGTAATACTATAAAGGGATAACAATTAATAAGTCACAAGATATACAGTGTTTTAAAGTTAAAGTAATTAGAAAAACCTCATATGTCCATTCTGAACAGGGAAAGATCATTTCAAGTTCATGAATAATAAATAATACAATAAAACCAGCAAGTAAATGAGTGGGTGCTGGTTTTATTATATTATTGGGTACTTTTATCTTCTTTGTTTCTTGCTTTACAATATAAAAATGACTATATTTGTTGTCACCTGAGTGTCATCTATTTCATGTCAGCTGTATGTAAATAAGTGTTGATTTTGTGGTTAATGTTTAGTTTTCGGTTGGTTTCTAATAATATTTATTGATTTAATGGTCCTAATCAGCCATTTATTATTATCATTACTAATAGTTTAGTTTATTGTGCTTTTCAATGGAAAAAAGTGGTAATAGCAATCTGGGCAATTCATTCCATAAACAGGAAAAAAATAGAGCAAAACTCAGGAGGTTAACTGATGCCAGCAAAAAATGAAGCTACAGTCCCATGAGATTGAGAAGTATTGTAAATACCTAAAAACCTTTTATTGATAAAGTGGATGAGGATAATAGAAAACATATAATTAATAATATGAACAACATGAAATCTCATCATGAAATATCTATTTAAGTGGCCTAATCTCAAATGGTCCCACACATTGCAGCAGGGCTACACAGCCTCAGGCAGAGAGTTCTTTTAAAAGTGTGACAAATTATTTTCGTGTAAATATTAAAATAAAGAAGTAGACAAGCGTAAAATTGTATTTTTATCACTTCATTCATTCGGTTTTGAGAAGTTAAATTACCACCTGCAGGAACTTAAGAAAATTGTCATTCCTCTCGGGATATGAGAAGGCATCATGAAAATCACAGTCATAAAATTGATGAAGAAACTCTTTTTAAAGTACATCTGCACATAAAATAATTTAAAACCTGTAGTAGTCATTACAACTTGAAGAAATCATCAAAGGTTTATCTTCAAGAACTCAATATAATCAAATTGCATGTTAGGTTCAAAAAACTGCACTTCGGGGGGAAAAAAGTGTCGTATCAAACATATAGAACTCTATTTAACAGGACTTCAATAACAGTGATTTCAATATTTGTTTTTGATATCCACATACTGATATGTCCAACTATTGTGATGCTTACAAAACTAAAGAAAATAGTCTACAAAAGGCATTCTATGAAAGAAAAATGCAGTCAAAAAATTTTGTCAGGAAAAACAAAAAGAGAAATAAAGAAGCTATAGTATGGATTTCAGCAAAAACTTTCCTTGTACTAATACTGCTACTAATGTAGTATATTACAGACAACAGCTTTTGCTTTTTATTTTTAATATTCATTTCTTGTCTGATAGTTGAAGCTATTTTTACATGTACCATGAAATGACAAGAAAGAAAGGAAGCGATGAAGTATACTCATTCATTCATCATTTCATTAATAATATACTTGCACCATCCATCGAGGTATTAGAATTATTTTCTTACTCGTGTGGATAACAAAATAAAAATGTGTCCGTAATCAGAATGTGTCACCATCTTGTTCATACTGAAAAAAGATTCAAAGTGGTGAAGAATATATTTCCTATAAGAGAACACTCTTATTTAGAGGGTGACAAGAACATAGATTTAGTGAATCAGAAAAGAGCTGAAGTACCAGTAGAGTGGTATGAAGTTTTTCGTACCGCTCGTCATTAACCATCACCATTTTTTTTTTAGAATAAATTTCCTTACAGTTGATAAATAGTGATAGCCATCTTTTGTTTCTCCATTAAGTGACATACCTAAAACCAAAGTAACCATTTACTCCAAGTCCTGAAGATGTTCTGTGCACCCAAAGTTCTAGAATTTTTCAATACTCTGTTACATGTTTAAAGAAATTTTATTTTAATTTTACTTTTTTGAAAATATCACTGGTCAACATAAAATTTGGAACTGAAAAGCGAATAGGTGTTCTATATAGTATTTTATATGCTGAATCTGAATATGTATTCCGTAACAATCCATCATATAACATTCTTACGTTTTACAACCCTTTAAATTTATTTGTTCCATCATTCGTGTAACAAACAATACAAATAAATTAGTACGTCTGCATGTTTGCTTATTCACATTTGATTTATATTGCGATGCATGCTGTAGACCTATATTTGATACATAACAGTCGAATGCTATCATTTCATGTCAAGCCAAGCCAAGACATGTATAGATATGTCAGTAATTCAAGTAATGAATAATTCATGATGATGAAATTTTCTTCAGGATGGTTCAGCTCTTGATATAACTTGCTGTGTTCTTTAGTTGTGGTAGTGGTTTTATCATACTCATATTTATAAAAATCGTTTCATGAGTGATGCCATAAATTAAGTGAAACATTTTATTTTAATATTAGTGAAACGTTTGGTATTATTTTATTGACCATCAAGATTTGTTAAGTTGTTCTGTATGTGTTTGTGTGCGTCGGGGGGGGGGGGGGAGCGGTGTGGGTATTGCGCGCGCGTGTGCGTGTGTGGTAGCGCACGCATTTTTCAAATTGTGTTTTATTGCACTTCATGATGAAAAAATTTTTGAAGTATTTTAAGTAATTCAGTATTTATAAATTAAAAATTAATATTCTTCATAATTTTAATATTTCAGTTATAAATAAAATTAATATAGTTTGAATAAAATATAATATCGAAAAAATAATAAAACATAACACTCATATAATATTAATTCAGTTAATATAATTTGTGACATTTCAGTTTACTTTCATTCATTAAAACATTTTGAATTTTACAATGAATAAAAAACGGGCTAGTAAAATTACTCCAAATATTTTTTGTTATGTTTGCAGAGAATTAACCTTGAATTGTCAATGAAAACCAGTACCAAATCTGCTGAAAACTGCTTATAGACATTATTTTGACTGTTCCTTGGGAGACCAAGATAAATCCTAGGCTCCACATGTAGCATGCATCAAGTGCTACGTTAAACTAACCCAGTAGTTCAAAGGAAAAAAGAGCATTTATCTTTTGACGTACATATGATCTGGCATGCCAACAATGTTACTTAAGAAATGTTACTGGTTTCAATCCAAACAATAAAAGTAGTATCGCATAAAAAAATATTTGTACAGCTATGATACCAGTACTTAATAGTGTTGATTTATCGATTCTGATTGCTTCAACTTCTTGGGAAGAAATTTCTGATTCTCCAGAAATCTTCACCAATGAATCCTCAACTTCAACAGATATAAATTATATTCCAAAAGAATCAAATACTGAACCTCACTTCATCACACAAGAAGAACTGTGTGACCTAATTCGTGACTTGTATTTGGTAAAATAACATGCATAACTCCTAGGTTCACATCTTAAGGAATGGAATTTATTAAACAAGGATACTAAAATTTCTGTATATAAAAATTGAAACAAAAATTTACTGAAATACTTTAGAAGAGATGGTTTAATTTGTTTATGGCATGATGTTAATAAAATATTCAATGTCTGAACTGCATTAAATATTTTATTCATGATTGGAGTTTATTTATAGATTAAAGTTTTTTCTATATCCGTAGCACATGCTGTAGGAATGAAAGAAACAAATGAAAGTATGTCAAAACGTTTTAAAGATTTTTTTTTGTCTTCAGTCATTTGACTGGTTTGATGCAGCTCTCCAAGATTCCCTATCTAGTGCTAGTCGTTTCATTTCAGTATACCCTCTACATCCTACATCCCTAACAATTTGTTTTACATATTCCAAACGTGGCCTGCCTACACAATTTTTTCCTTCTACCTGTCCTTCCAATATTAAAGCGACTATTCCAGGATGCCTTAGTATGTGGCCTATAAGTCTGTCTCTTCTTTTAACTATATTTTTCCAAATGCTTCTTTCTTCATCTCTTTGCCGCAATACCTCTTCATTTGTCACTTTATCCACCCATCTGATTTTTAAGATTCTCCTATAGCACCACATTTCAAAAGCTTCTAATCTTTTCTTCTCAGATACTCCGATCGTCCAAGTTTGACTTCCATATAAAGCGACACTCCAAACATATACTTTCAAAAATCTTTTCCTAACATTTAAATTTATTTTTGATGTAAACAAATTATATTTCTTACTGAAGGCTCGTTTCGCTTGTGCTATTCGGCATTTTATATCGCTCCTGCTTCGTCCATCTTTAGTAATTCTACTTCCCAAATAACAAATTTTAAAGATATTAAGTATAATGAACACTCTTGGTGAATCATTGTTGACCTAAAAGCAATAGGGTTTCTTCTCGGTATCCAGAGTGACCTTACAAAGTATATGTGTTTCTTATGCTTGTGGGATAGTCAGGCTACACATAAAAAGTACGCAGTTAAAGACTGGCCAAAAAGAAATCGATTTACCCCGATTTCAGGAAAGGAAAAGGTTGTTGTTGTAGGCAGGAAAGGAAAATGTTGTCAATATTCCCCTTGTTGAAGCAGATCATATTAATTTCTCACTTCTACACATAAAACTAGGCCTGATGAAGGATTTTTTTAAAAGCATTAGATAAAGATGAAGACGGCTTAAAGATAAAGTGACGGATTAGATAAATTGAAGCCAAATTAAAAGAGGGATATTAATCGGGCCACAAATTAGAAAATTAATTCATGAAAATATATTTGACAACAAACTGCTGAATCCTAAAGAACTAGCAGCATGGAAGTCATTCAGAGATGTTGTTACTGGTTTTCTTGGAAAAACCATGATCAGCTTAAAAATGAACTTTTAGTGAACCACAAAAATTCACCCTGCAGAATGTCATTGAAAATTTATTTTTTACATTCTCATTTGGACTTTTTCCCCTTAAACTTGGGTAACATCAGCAACGAACAAGGAGAAAGGTCCCACAAAGATATATTGCAGATGGAACAACATTGTCATGGCAGATGGGATGAATCTATGATCAATGACTACTGCCGGATGATAAAAAGAGAAAACTTCACTGAACACAGAAGGAAAATAAGAAAAAAGAATTTATGATAGATATAAATGTCTGCAAAATAAAAGGTAGGATTTTTATTGTAATTATTATTATTATTGTATTATTTATGAAGATTCCAATATTTTAAAGGGCCATAACTAAAAATGTGAGGGTGTTAAAGGAAAACTGATTTCATTTTAAGATTCAGCAGAAAAAATATTAGTTAATAGCAGTTAACTTGACTGCCCTGAACAAAAAAAAGGGCAACCAAAGAAGTGCAGATGCGTGTAAGAAATTTGTTGAAAATGGCGGGCTCATTTTTGATCATTTATTACGAGTAGCATTTACTTTGGTCTAGTGTACTGTTACAAACTAAAATTAGAAGTTTTTTAACTATTTTTTGTTTTATATACTTATTTTTCATTATTTGTTCGAAATTTCGTTGCAAAAATTGTGGTTTTCATATTTCAAAGGAAATACCCATTTTGACCATCCCTGAATCCATTTCTACTAGTTTCAGCGTGACGTCTGTACGTACGTACGTTTGTATCTGGCATACCTCAAAAACTACTATTGGCCTAGAATATTGAATCTTTGAGCTTGGCACTGTTGTAACATCTAATTGTGCACCTCCCCTTGTGATTGGAATCGACTGGACCAAAACTGTCCAAAAAACCCAAAATCCAAAAAAATGTAGATTTTGGACATTTTCTTAACTGTAGTAATAAGCCTTCATTGAGATCTTTTCAACGATGTATCATAAGTGATACTTTCATCGGTTCCAGAGTTATAGCCAAACAAAATTTTAATTATTGAAATATTTGGATCTTACAAGGGGAAGGCACATCGGTTGGAATCCGACTTCATTTTTTTTTTATTAATTTAAATATATTGATTTATTAATAATTCAAAACCTGTGAATGTAAAAGAAAAATTTTATAATAAATTCAATAACAACAAAAGATTTTTTATTAAAGAATTGAAGGATCGTATCTCACTTTCAAATGAAATAAGTGTAAATGAAGTGCAGCAAAAAATGTGTACATGTAACTTAATAGGCGTACAAGGAAGTCATGTGGTGTGCACATCACAATCTTTTTTTTTCTACTTACATTTATTAAATTCTTCTTCATGTTCAGTTAAAAGTTACCTTGGTTGTGTGCTGGCAATTTAACAAAACCATTGTACATCACGCCTAAAATATTACATTCTGCGACAACAATTTTTTTGTTATAAAAATGATGTTTTTTTATTCTTTAATTACTAGGGAAACAGTTCTGGGACTGTTTTATTAGTTTTTCAGTTCAAAAAATATATGAAACAGTAGAAAAAGATTTACGGCATGATTTAAGTAGAAAAAACTTCAGTACGACTTCATTTTAGCCTTTGAGCAGAAACCAGAGACAAATTTTTCGCAAGCTAAAACTCGAAAACAATCTGGAAGCTAATAAGCTTCCAGAAAAGATTGTATTTACAACCTTTACAATCACCGCGCACCGCGCAGTTCTCCCACCATAGCGGCGCTGCAGCCCCACCACTTTCAGGCTCAAATAAATGATCGTGCACCACGAGAGTGAAGGCAATTAATCGTCGACCACCACCGCCGTGGCCGAAAATAGACCTCAGCATTTAAGCTACTGGGTAATATAAACGGTCCAAACAGCTGATTGTGTTGAAGACCTCACTATACATTGACGCTACATCGGTGTTGAAAAATGCCTTCCGCCGTTCCACGAGGATTTACTTCTACCCATGTATGCTCACTGCGTTAAGTTGTTGACGCCATCTCGAGTAGAATTTGCCTCGTCGGTAAATAAGACATACTTGTAAAGTTGTTGGTGTATTCCACCAGTTGCTGAAATTCAAGCGAAGCGGACCGTCTCCTGAGTGTAGATGTTGAACTGGCTGTTTACGATAAGGATAAAACTTGTTTTGTTTAAGTGTCCTCCAAACAATCGTATGCGAAACTCCGATCCCATTAGAAATCTCGTATGCGAAAGAAACTGTACTGACGCCGGGACTGCGCTGAACTGCATCGATAATAACAGCGTCGTGTTTGACACATCGTTCGTAGCTGGTACGAAGGTAGTTAACCAGTTTCCAGAAGATTGCGAAAAGTCGAGCTAATTGTTTTGGGATCTCGAATAGTGAGATTCGGAACACGTATTTCATAATCTACTGTAAAAGCTGTAGCACTACCGTTACAAACACCCAAAATGACTATCATATCAGCCTATTCCTCTGTTGTAAATAAATACGGCATTACTTCAGTGGCAAACCGATCACCTTCAAACTAAAATCCAAAGAAAACCTTTGCCAACGACAGTATCCGATATACTTAATGTACCTTACAGAATGATTTAAACACCAATGCAGTATTGCGATATGTTGATCAGCTATTTTTTACTTTACTGCCGACTTTGAAATAATTTTTCAAATTATTTATTGTATGTCATTAATAAAAAAATATTTTCAGTTTTTTAAAATTCTTTATCAGTAATTTTTAGTAATAAATTGCGTTTTAAAAAATTGTTCACATCACTAAAAGGGTTTGGTTTTTGTTTACATTAAATAAGTTCTTTTCTGACATATGTGGTAATTTACTATTTTTAAATAATATTCTAGCTTTTCTGTAATTCTTCAAACTTCTCTTTGTTTTATTGAACTTCAGATTCTCTACAGGTTTTGCAAAAACGTTTTATGTGTTAATTATCCATTTGACAATAACTTTACAAAGTAGTTAAGTTGACGTACAATAACTTGTACAATAACAATGTTAATGTACATCAACATAAACAGGTTTATTACCCCAGTTTATTGGTATTCATCCCAGATTTCTCAAAAACTACTGCAAATACGGTTTATTTTATTCAATATTTCAAGTCAAAACCCATGAGAAATCGCTAATTCTGCCCCCTAATTAACGTTCTAAAAATATCAGTAAGTCCTCATTAGCTGAAATCCGTGCGAAATATTTCACTAACCGTAACTCGCAAACGAAGTACATTAGGACATATGTTTATTTGAACTTATTAATTTATTTTCCTAAGTAAAATAGGGTATGAATGTCCCGGAAGAACTTCGTGATTAAAATTCCCGCTCGTATTAAAATTCGTTGGGGAGATCTTAATGCATCAGCATTATTTCGATAACGACAATATTTTAAATTCTAAACTCCTAAAAGAATGTTCGGAATTTTAAATATTGGCATATTGGCGGTGTAAAAAAATTATAGCAATAATCGATCATTGCAACGTTTTAAATTCCACAAAAGAATTGTCATAATTGTTTTCTAATTACTTTTTGTTCGAATGCTAACATTCTCGTACGCTCACTGATATTAGGTCAGTGACAGTAAATCATGTAATTACAGAACTATAATTACAAGTAATTACAAATTTTACATATTCATTTTATAAATTGAAATTAATAACGTTAAAAAATAAAATCATAGTTCTTGAATCTTTGTATAATAATAAAAGTAAACGGGAAATTCTTTATTACGTAAAGAATTTGCATAGCAAAGAATTTCCTAGTTAAAATGATGTTCGTTCTTTAAAAAAAAGTGTGTTAATTCGCACGACTGTTGAAATTTTGGCCAAATGTTAAAATCAACCGTAACTGCGATGACTTAAATTGTGTAATTATTTCGTTTTACAACAAATTAATTTGTTATTAAAACGCTAATGTGAATATAATTTTTAAAAGTAATGTGATACATTAACAAAAAGATCGAAGGTCAGTAATGAAGGAGAAATTAAATAAACCTTTCGTTACATCAGTTTACTCGTTGCTATGACATTCTTCTTGGTCGGTTGTTATGGAGATGATTTTTCTTTATGTTTGCTCAGATACTTGCTAGATGAAAAAAATTATATATTAACTATTAAATTTTTACAGATGAATAAAAACACAATAAGCATTATTGATAAATAATTAGTTGCAGAAAAAATGCTATCAAAATATAATATTTTTATAAAATTAAAAAAAATTCTGCGCATCAAAAATTTAAAAGAAAATTTAGGTTTGTAAAAAATATAAACTGAATTGAGAGAGGCTTTATAAAAATAATCGGTAAGAACTAATAAATAAAACCGAAACGAAAATGTGTACTTTTTAATTTATGTTTGATTAAAAAAAAAAAAAAAAAAAACAGCTGACAACATTTGACTGAACATACTACGTATTTGGTTTGCGTTCTATCAATGAGCATACTTTCTTCCAAATTTGGTTGAAAATTTGTTGTAATACACAATATAAAGACTCTTGGCTTCTTATTAGTAAATAATAAAATTTCAATTTTAAAAATTATAAACTCTTTAACTGTATTAAACATTAAAGTAAGGGGAGGCTACGCATAATATAAATTCTTTCTTTCAGTTTTTTTCTTTCATTTTTTTAATGGAATTCAATGCCATCGAATGGTAATACTATAAAGGGATAACAATTAATAAGTCACAAGATATACAGTGTTTTAAAGTTAAAGTAATTAGAAAAACCTCATATGTCCATTCTGAACAGGGAAAGATCATTTCAAGTTCATGAATAATAAATAATACAATAAAACCAGCAAGTAAATGAGTGGGTGCTGGTTTTATTATATTATTGGGTACTTTTATCTTCTTTGTTTCTTGCTTTACAATATAAAAATGACTATATTTGTTGTCACCTGAGTGTCATCTATTTCATGTCAGCTGTATGTAAATAAGTGTTGATTTTGTGGTTAATGTTTAGTTTTCGGTTGGTTTCTAATAATATTTATTGATTTAATGGTCCTAATCAGCCATTTATTATTATCATTACTAATAGTTTAGTTTATTGTGCTTTTCAATGGAAAAAAGTGGTAATAGCAATCTGGGCAATTCATTCCATAAACAGGAAAAAAATAGAGCAAAACTCAGGAGGTTAACTGATGCCAGCAAAAAATGAAGCTACAGTCCCATGAGATTGAGAAGTATTGTAAATACCTAAAAACCTTTTATTGATAAAGTGGATGAGGATAATAGAAAACATATAATTAATAATATGAACAACATGAAATCTCATCATGAAATATCTATTTAAGTGGCCTAATCTCAAATGGTCCCACACATTGCAGCAGGGCTACACAGCCTCAGGCAGAGAGTTCTTTTAAAAGTGTGACAAATTATTTTCGTGTAAATATTAAAATAAAGAAGTAGACAAGCGTAAAATTGTATTTTTATCACTTCATTCATTCGGTTTTGAGAAGTTAAATTACCACCTGCAGGAACTTAAGAAAATTGTCATTCCTCTCGGGATATGAGAAGGCATCATGAAAATCACAGTCATAAAATTGATGAAGAAACTCTTTTTAAAGTACATCTGCACATAAAATAATTTAAAACCTGTAGTAGTCATTACAACTTGA
The DNA here is from genome assembly GCF_047948215.1 of Lycorma delicatula. Taxonomy (NCBI): domain Eukaryota; kingdom Metazoa; phylum Arthropoda; class Insecta; order Hemiptera; family Fulgoridae; genus Lycorma; species Lycorma delicatula. The sequence continues at coordinate 169,588,725 of NC_134458.1, forward strand.
AGAAATCATCAAAGGTTTATCTTCAAGAACTCAATATAATCAAATTGCATGTTAGGTTCAAAAAACTGCACTTCGGGGGGAAAAAAGTGTCGTATCAAACATATAGAACTCTATTTAACAGGACTTCAATAACAGTGATTTCAATATTTGTTTTTGATATCCACATACTGATATGTCCAACTATTGTGATGCTTACAAAACTAAAGAAAATAGTCTACAAAAGGCATTCTATGAAAGAAAAATGCAGTCAAAAAATTTTGTCAGGAAAAACAAAAAGAGAAATAAAGAAGCTATAGTATGGATTTCAGCAAAAACTTTCCTTGTACTAATACTGCTACTAATGTAGTATATTACAGACAACAGCTTTTGCTTTTTATTTTTAATATTCATTTCTTGTCTGATAGTTCTTGTTTTTTATGGAAAATGTTTTAGGTAATAACAATCTGGGCAATTCATTACATAAACAGACAAAAAACACAGGAGGTTAACTGATGCGAATAAAAAAATGAAGCTTTCATAAAGTGGATGAGGATAATAGAAAACAAATAATTAAAAATGTGAATAACATGAAATCTCATCATGAAATATCTATTTTGCCTAATCTCAAATGGTCCCAGATATTGCGGCAGGGCTAGGCAGCCTGAGGCAGAGGCTTCGTTTAAAACGGTGTGGCCCCTTAATTTTCAATCATTGTATGGGGGTTTGCAGTACCCTAAATTCGACAGTTGTGTTTGTTAACTTTTCCGCCCGTATGAAAGGTTGCCTCGTTACTAAATAATAACGAATGAACATAATGAGGGGCGTTTTCGCCACGGTGCATTACCTCTGCGGCAAAATGTTATCGTAGGCGGCGATCATTTGGTTTAATGTGATGAAGGAGTTGTAACATGTATGCTCGCAAGCGGAGCCGCTTGTAAATAATGTCGTGAACAGTAGAAGAGAAAGTTTCAGTTCGTAACTAACCCATGTAGTTCAGTTTCTAGTATAGTCCGTGAATGCATCGTGTACAGGATCCACAGTCTCGACACTAATTGAAACTTTTGGATAATTTCCTATTTCTGTTAAAGTTGTATCCGATTGACGAATAGAGAGGAATGAAATAGGATCGATATTCCATTCGGTTCGTACACGCTGTTGAACACGCGTAACTGATTAAAACTCCGCTAACCAAATCACGCACTGAACCTTCTGTTGTGGGGTCCTCATCTCTACAGACTACAATTGCATTGTGAGTCGGCTTGCTTGCGTATGCGTAATCTGCTAACCTTGAGAATATAAACTGTCGCGAATTGCTTCGACGGCACATGACACTTACTAACGTTAACGTTATGGTGGCACTGAAAATAGCCGTTTTTGTCGTCGATTGGCTTCGACAATTCGTTGTAATTGGTAACCTTATGGTAGCCTTGAGAAGGGCTTCGACGGTTCGTATTTCATAACCTTGCGGCGGCTTTGAAAAGTGCCGTTTTTTGCGCTAGCTAGCCACCACAGCGTGGCTGTGGTGGCTCCAGGAGCCCCGTAGTGTCGGGTCGGCTTCGGTCGTACTTCGCCGGTTCTCCCTGAGCGATCCCACGCCGGGCAAGCTGAGGCTCCTGCTGCTGAGTCCACCGGCTAGGGCGATTAATTTTGTGGTCGACGATTAATTGCCTTCACTCTCGTGGTGCACGATCATTTATTTGAGCCTGAAAGTGGTGGGGCTGCAGCGCCGCTATGGTGGGAGAACTGCGCGGTGCGCGGTGATTGTAAAGGTTGTAAATACAATCTTTTCTGGAAGCTTATTAGCTTCCAGATTGTTTTCGAGTTATAGCTTGCGAAAAATTTGTCTCTGGTTTCTGCTCAAAGGCTAAAATGAAGTCGTACTGAAGTTTTTTCAACCTAAATCATGCCGTAAATCTTTTTCTACTGTTTCATATATTTTTTGAACTGAAAAAATAATAAAACAGTCCCAGAACTGTTTCCCTAGTAATTAAAGAATAAAAAAACATCATTTTTATAACAAAAAAATTGTAGTCGCAGAATGTAATATTTTAGGCGTGATGTACAATGGTTTTGTTAAATTGCCAGCATACAACCAAAGTAACTTTTAACTGAACATGAAGAAGAATTTAAAAATGTAACTACAAAAAAAAAAGATTGTGATGTATACACCACATGACTTCCTTGTACGCCTATTAAGTTACATGTACACATTTTTTGCTGCACTCCATTTACACTTACTTCATTTGAAAGTGAGATACAATCTTTCAATTCTTTAATAAAAAATCTTTTGTTGTTATTGAATTTATCATAAAATTTTTCTTTTACATTCACAGGTTAAGAATTATTAATAAATCAATATATTTAAATTAATAAAGAAAATAAGTGAAGTCGGATTCCAACCGATGTGCCTTCGCCTTGTAAGATCCAAATATTTTAGTAATTTAAATTTTATTTGGCTATAACTCTGGAAGCGATGAAAATAAGTACCACTTATGATCCATCGTTGAAAAGATCTCAATGAAGGCTTATTACTGCAGTTAAGAAAAAGTCCTAAACCCACAGTTTTGGTCCAGTCGATTGCAATCAAAAGGGGAGGTGCACAACTAGATGTTACAACAGTGCCAAATTCAAAGATTCAATATTCTACGGCTAGTAGTTTTTCAGGTATGCCAATTACAAACGTACGTACGTACAGACGTCACGCTGAAACTAGTAGAAATGGATTCAGGGATGGTCAAAATGGGTATTTCCTTTGAAATATGAAAACCACAATTTTTGCAACGAAATTTTGAACAAATAATGAAAGATAAGTAGATAAAACAAAAAAAAGTTAAAATAATTCTAATTTTATTTTGAAACAGTACACTAGACCAAAGTAAATGCTACTCGTAATAAATGTTCAAAAATGAGCCCGCCATTTTCAACAAATTTCTTACACGCATCTGCACTTCTTTGGTTGCTTTTTTTGTTGATCAGGGTGGTCAAGTTACGTCAGCCGCATATATAAATCGGACAATTACTTAATGTACCTTACAGAATGATTTAAACACTAATGCAATATTGCGATATGTTGATCAGCTATTTTTTACTGTACTGCCGACTTTGAAATAATTTTTCAAATTATTTATTGTATGTCATTAATAAAAAAATATTCTCAGTTTTTTAAAATTCTTTATCAGGTATTTTTAGTAATTAATTGCGTTTTAAAAAATTGTTTACATCACTAAAAAGATTTGGTTTTTGTTTACATTAAATAAGTTCTTTTCTGACATGTGCGGTAATTTACTATTTTTAAATAATATTCTAGCTTTCTGTAATTCTTCAAACTTCTCTTTGTTTTATTGAACTTTAGATTGTCTACAGGTCTTGCAAAAACGTTTTATGTGTTAATTATCCATTTGACAATAACTTTACAAAGTAGTTAAGTTGACGTACAATAACAATGTTAATGTACATCAACATAAACAGGTTTATTACCCCAGTTTATTGGTATTCATCCCAGATTTCTCAAAAACTACTGCAAATACAGTTCTGGGACTTATTTTATTCAATATTTCAAGTCAAAACCCATCAGAAATCGCTAATTCTGCACCATAATTAATGTCCTAAAAATTTCAGTATCCCCTCATTAGCTGAAATTCGAGCAAAATATTTCACTAACCGTAACTCGCAAAGGAAGTACATTAGGACATATGTTTGTATAAACTTTTTCCATTATTTTCCCCCAAGGACAATAGGTTATGAAAGTCCCGGGAGAACGTCTTGATACACTCTGTATAATATACCGCTCGTATTAAAATTCGTTCGGGAGATCTTAATGAATCAGCATTATTTCGATATCGTCAATGTTTTAAATTCTAAACTCTTAAAGAATAGTCAGAATTTAAAATATTGACATATTGGAGGTGTAAAAAATTTATAGCAATAATCGATCATTGCGACGTTTTATATATTCCAGAAAAGAATTGACATAATTCTTTTTTAGTTACTTTTTGTTCGAATGCTAACATTCTCGTATGCTCACTGATATTAGGTCAGTGACAACCCATTTCGTAAATCATGTAATTACAGAACTATAATTACAATTTTACATATTCATTTTATAAATTGAAATTAATTAGGTTAAAAACTAAAATCATAATTCGTGAATCTTTGTAGAATAATAAAATTAAGCGGGAAATTCTTTATTACGTAAAGAGTTTGCATAGTAAAGAATTTCTTAAAGTTAAACTGATGTTCGTTCTTCAAAAAAAAATGTGTTAATTCCTGACTGTTGAAATTTTGGCCTAATGTTAAAAAAGAACCGTAACTGCGATGACTTAAATTGTGTAATTATTTCGTTTTACAACAAATCAATTATTATTAAACCGCTATTGTGAATATAATTTTTAAAAGTCATGTAATATATTAACAAAAAGATCGAAGGTCAGTAATGGAGGAGAAATAAAATAAACCTTTGGTTACATCAGTTTACTCGTTGCTATGACATTCTTCTTGGTCGGTTGTTATGGAGATGATTTTTCTTTATGTTTACTCCGATTATTGCTAGATGAAAAAAATTACATATTACCTATTAAATTTTTACAGATGAATAAAAAAGATGCTTAAAAACACAATAAGCATTATTGATAAATAATTAGTTGCAGAAAAAATGCTATCAAAATATAATATTTTTATAAAATTAAAAAAAATTCTGCGCATCAAAAATTTAAAAGAAAATTTAGATTTGTAAAAAATATAAACTGAATTTAGAGAGGCTTTATAAAAATAATCGCTAAGCACTAATAAATAAAACCGAAACGAAAATGTGTACTTTTTAATTTGTTTGATTAAAAAAAAAAAACAGTTGACAACCCAAGACTGAACATACTAAGTAGTTGGTTTGCGTTCTCTCTATGAAGAGAACTTGAAATTTTAGAATTTCTTCATCTTCGATAAAGAAATTTTAAAATTTTCAATTTTAAAAATTATAAACTCTTTAACTGTATTAAACATTAAAGTAAGGGGAGGCTACGCATAATATAAATTTCTAAATCAAAATGTGAAAACGTGTTCATAAAAAACATGCGAAAGGAGATGTCACGAGGAATCTCTGGTCCTCTAAATTAGCTGTACGTTAGATTGCAAATGGGATGCTTCATGAATGATCAATTCTGGTAGTAGGCTGACCAAATGCAGATATGTAATTTTCTTTTCAGCCAATTGTACACGTATTAAAAACTTTAAATAAATATCAGGATAGCTTAAGAGTTAACTATCTATTATATAATCGAGTGATAGTTTTAGAAAAAATAGTATAAATAATACAAGTTAAAAAAATAGATGCAAAATTCACAGTAATAAAATAAGTCTACATTTTCCTGCATTCAAAAAAGCCTAACCTCACACATGAAGACTACGGGCGAAGAACCTTATACGTCAATTTTTAACCCTAATGTTGATACTATAAAGGGATAAAACTTAACAAGTCACAAGATTCGCAATGTTTTAAGTTACTATACAGGGAATAACCGCATATGCCCATTCTGAACAGGGCAAGATCATTACAGGTCCGTATAGAGACAGTCCAATGATTTGGGTGTTTTATTAATTTACTGGCTACTTTTATCTTCTTTGTGTTTTGCTTTGCAATATAAAAATTACTATATTTGTTGTCAACCTAGTGTCATCTATTTCATGTCAGCTGTTTGTAAAGTGTTGATGTTGTGATTAATGTTCAGTTTTCAGTTGTGTTTCTAATATTTTTTGATTTAGTGGTCTTAATTAGCAGTTTATTAATATCATTACTAACAGTTTTAGTTTATTGTGCTTTTCAATGGAAAAAATTGGTAGTATCAATCTGGGCAATTCATTGCATAAAGAGGCAAAATAAAAACACAGGACGTTAACTGACGCCAGTAAAAAAAATGAAGCTACAGTCTCACGAGACTGGAAATTATTGAAAATATAAAAACTTTCATTTCATAAAGTGGATGAGGATAATAGAAAACAGATAATTAAAAATATGAATAACATAAATCTCATCATGAAATATCTACTTATGTGGCCTAATCTTAAATGGTCCCATACATTGCGGCAGGGCTAGGCAGCCTGAGACAGAGGCTTCGTTTAAACACATGACAAATTATTTTCGTGTACATATTAAAATAAATGGATTAAGAAGTAGACAAGTGTAAAATTGTATTTTTATCACTTCATTCAATCGGTATAGAGAAGTTAAATTACCTCATGCAGAAACATAATGATAATCCTCATTCCTCTTGGAATATGAGAGGGCATCAAGAAATTCGCCTTCATAGAATTGATGAAGAAACTCTTTTTAAAGTTCATCTCCACATAAAATCATTTAAAACCCGTAGTAGTCATTGTAGCTTGATGAAATCATCAAAAGTTTATCTCTAGAACTAAATATAATCTAAATGCGTGTTAGGTTAGAAAAACTGCACTTTGAAGGGAAAAAAGTGTCTTGTGAAACATATAGAACTCTATTTAACAGGAACTCAATATCAGTTTTTGATATCCACATACTGATATGTCCAGCTACTGTGATGGTTACAAAGCTGAAGAAAAGTCTACAAAAAGCATTTTATGAAAGAAAAATGCAGTCAAAAAATTCTATCAGGAAAAGCGAAAACAGAAATAAAGAAGCTGTTTGTATGGTTTTCAGCAAAAACTTTCCTTGTACTAGTATTGCTACTAATGATATATTTTATAGAGGCAAGGTTTTTTGTTTTTTTTAATATTCATTTCTTGTCTGATAGTTCAAACTATTTTTACATGTACCATGAAATGACAGGAAAGAAAGGAAGCGATGAAGTATAATCATTCATTCATCATTTTATTAATAATATACTTGAATCATCCTTCGAGGAATTAGAATTATTTTGTGACTCGTGTGGAAAACAAAATAAAAATGTGTCCGTAATCAGAATGTGTCACCATCTTGTTCATACTGAAAATAGATTCAAAGTGGTGAAGATGATATTTCCTATACAAGGACACTCTTATTTAGAGGGTGACAAGAACATTGGTTTAGTGAATCAGAAAAGAGCTGAAGTACCAGAAGAGTGGTATCATACACATATTTATAAAGATTGTTTCACAAGTGATGCCATAAATTAAGTGAAACATTTTTATGACAGAACAACGTTTGGTATTATTATAAGTTTTTTCCCCTGTAATCTTCTGTCGTTATTAATCTTTTAAGTATTTTCTGAACATTCATTTTCTTATTTTTTGTACACTTTTTTTTTACGCACTGATTTTTTTTTTACAGTTTTTTTACATAGGAGCAGCGTTTGTTTTAGGCCTATAGGTTTTTTTATTAGTGTTATAGTGTTTGGTGGTTTATTATTATTAAATAAACCTAAAAAGAGTAAAATTACATAAATTTTTTATTACAAAAAATCCTTTAATGTCTTATTAAAAAAGCTTGAAAAGTAACACTTTTTCTTTAAAATTCACCTTTTTACTTCCGTGTACAAAACAAAAAAAAATTTTTTATTTCTCCGCCTTATCTCACCACCCCCTAAGTTGATTTTTATTCAAAAAGTCTATTATAATCACTGTCTCTTATAGAAATCATTCTACCAAATTTCAAGTTTCTACGTCAAGCCGATCCTGGGATTGGATGATGGGAACAAAAAGTAATAACTGCGGAAAAGTAGTTCTGTAAATGCTGCAGTTAAAGCAAATAATCTTTTACTAAACTAAAAAATAAATATTTTTCTAATATAATATTTTCGTGTAGCATTACATTATTTATGTGTATTTATTACTGTTCATTAGAATAATTATATTTCTTGTAAGCATGGTGAACACATGGGTAGTAAAACTGAAAAAGACAGTCGCTAATTTTCAAATAACCCTTGAATGCATAAATTATATTAGGAGTAGTAGGCTTGCATGAAATAAAATAATTCTATTACAGGAACACATTTGTATTTCAGGATAGTGATATTACATTCTTGCTACCTACTTTAAATAAGCTTCGTTTTCTCCGTTCAATCATTTCGATATTCGTCTATCACGCCGATCCTCTTCAGTTAGCCGAATGAAATTTTCCACGAGTCTATCTGCGACATTTTTTATTCAATTCGTTATGGACGACTACTCCGTGGAAAACGTCTACCCATCGTTGTAAAGCTTATTTATCTTGCCAAACACTCTTTCGATAACGGTTGGCTCTTTTCTGTGCACTTTATTGAACAATTCTTCCCCTTTGTGGGGAATCTTGAAAGATATTATTAAGTACAACTTATTCTGCAACTATTGTCGTCTTAAAAGTCAAGCGGCACCATTAACGGATGCTGCCGTGGAAAAAAGCATCAATACTTGTAATTAAAACTGTATAGGTTATCTGCTGTTGATGCTAACATAACTGTACGGTTTATATAACTGTCGACAAAGTCGGCTGGCTTTTTTATTTGTACGCAACATCAAATAGACTGATTACACAAGGCATTTAGAACGTTTTAAATTCTTCGTTTTGCCACATCGATTTCAAAGAAAGTTTGCGTTAAATGAATCCAGTCGAAAGCTTTCTCCATTGCCTTTTGCAGAACATAGTCGACTGTTTTACAGATGGTTGTCCTATGTATGACACAATTTATGCTGACGCTGATTTGAAACCTCAGGTCGGAGCTTTGTTTTATTTACCTCGGGTATAAGTAAATTATATAAATATTCAACCGATTCTTTTTAGAAGAGCAGGGGATTCTTTCACCTGCCAGGGCTGAGACCTTCTCTCTCTCTGTGTATTTTTTGCGATTAACGCACGTATATATCTCAGCCGTTTTACTACGTGCAGCACTTTTGTCTACTTCTCAGGTTGGTCTGAGGCAGCATTAAAAATTCTACCGTAATTAGTAAAAGTAAAAATAAACGCTTATTCACTTCGTTTTTTGTATTTACGTATACAAAAAAAGTATTTACGTATAGTTTACAGAAAATACTATTGAGGGCAGTAAATACTGGAGAATTCGTAAATATGGAAAGGTTACATTTTTTTATATTAATTATTTATTAAACGGAAAAGATCAGAAAAAGTAAATAATTTTTTGATTGATTTCACCCATTAAGCGAAATAAATAGATTCCAAGACACAAACACACACTTTTGTAAGTGTTTTTTCCGGAATCGATGTTCTCTTGAATCAGAAAAAATATGTATCTAGACGAGTTATTTTTGGTATGGTAGCAATACTTTTCCTCTAATATTTTGGTTTTCTTCGCAATTTTCATCTTGCCCACTCTTTTTATTACAAATTTAAATAAAAATCAAGATCAGAACTACATAACCCACCAACCTGGATATTTTTTTATTCAAATTTGTTAAAAGCTTTTCTCCGAAAACAGAGTAGTATAATGAAGAATTAACATTTAAAGAGCAGAACACAATATACTGCAAGTTTGTATTATTTTGAATAGACAAAGGTAGGTGTCGACAATGGAATGTTACAAATGAGGACAGTTTTCCAGTAGATAAAAGAAATTTCCGAGTATCAACTCTAGATCTGAGAATTCTTGAAAATATCTATGTTGAAAGTAATACACGGCAAAACACGGGCAAACACTATGTCAGCAAAACACGGGCAATAATAAACAGTATAGAAAAGAATAAAGACTTGTGAAAAATAGTATTACAGGAGGTTGTTGAAAATTAGATCTATAATATCATAATGAAGAGGTTTTAAGACAAATAGGAGATGCTGGAAATTTTAGGCAGAATCTTTTCAAAAACCAACTAGATTGGTGAACCGTGTTATATTGAAAAAGAAAAAAACGTAAACTAAAAGTACCGTGTGAGGTACTGAAAAAAGTGTAGAGGATGACAAAGAGTGGAATATATAAAACAGAAAACTGAGGGTATAAGCTGTAATAAATCAAGATTAAAAAATTAGCACGGAACAGAAAAGAATGGAAAATTGCAGCAAACCAGTGAATAAATAGCAGCCTGAATGCATTCCATAAGCAGATATGTCAGTCGGTTTTATATTTTGAGAATTGGAATTAACATATTAGATATGTATTGTCTGTTTGTGTTTATATGCTCCTTTTTTCTCACCTGTCAGATTTATAGAGCTCATTCTAAATGCTGAAAAAATCACATGTTTATCAAGTAAAGACAGTATGACTGATGTTCCTTGTAAAGACAGAAAACACTAATATAATCTAATAGTCCAACAATGTTTGATATGTCTCAGAAAATACAATCATGGAGATTGAAAGGTTTGAAGTAAAGAAAAATTTCAATAGCATCAGCCATATAAAATAAACCTGGTTCCTGTAGATCATCAGAGTTAAAAAAGATCACTCTATTGTTGAAATTTATTAGTGGATAATGATACTATAATAAAAAATGCCGCTTAAAAATTTTTTTTAAAAATATAATTTGATTCTCAGAGATATTATCTATGTTCATTATAACTGATTTTAAAATCATATTAAAATTATATCACAGTCATCCTTTGAATTTGGCAAAATTATCTAAAAAAAATTTATTTCTGTTATGTAAAACAGTAATGATGTATTACATCATTTAGACATTTCATACGTTTTATTGGGAAAAGAAAGACAACCATTTGAATCGATAAAGACAATTTTCATTTGACCCTTTTGGGTAGAACATTCATTCTGGGTTCATTATAAAGGTGATGAACTACTCGTCATATGACTTGCACTTTTATTTTTTTTAAGTGAAGAAAAACTTTTTGGAACCAAAAATTAAAATTTTGCAAAGTGCAATTCACTGATTTCCGCCACCCAAAAAAATTCATAGTAAAAGTGACGTATTTATGACCACAAATTCCTTCTTTTTTTTTTGTGTGCCGTATATCATAATTTATTATGTGTTTCAATGCATCAATATGTTGCTAGTAAGATAAGCTATTTTTGTAAATAATAAATAAATCTGTAATCCTCATAGCAATTATAATACACAAGTCACACACACACATATACCACAAGCACATTTCTGAAAAAAAATGGTCATATTCTTTCTAGTCTAAATAAAACATTTTAGATTGTATAAACGTCGTTTATACAATCTAAATATGTAATAAAACTGATTCCTTTGTGAATATAAAAAAAAAATAACCGACTTAGATCCCATATAAAATGATTTTGTAACAGCGTTTTAAAACTGACGCTACACATAACCAGTTCCAAGGCTACATGATCTGAAAAGGTTAAAGATGATCAATGGGTGAGAATATCAAAATTACAGAACAGATTGGAATAAGTATAGGAGCTGTCAAGTGATCATCACAAACAACATACAATTTTGTAAAGTGTGTACCAGATGGGTCCCTCGCTTTTTGGCCGCAGATCATAAGTTTAGATGTTTGGAGGTCTGTCAAAGACTTACAGTAAGGTTTGCGAAAGAAGGTGATACATTTTTGAGTCAGATCGTCACCTGTGATGAAACATGGGGCAACCACTACAAACCCCAGTCAAAACAAGCCAGTATGTAGTGGCAGAGGAAAGGGAAGGCAGCCCCAGTGAAAGCCGACTGTCAGCTGGCAAGGTTCTTTCAATCATTTTTTTTTGATCGGCGAGGCATTTTGCTCATTGATTTTTTGTATGAGCTACACACAATCAATGCTATTTACTACCATTCATATGTTCCAACGAGGTGAGGACTGCATATCATTGCAAAAGACGAGACCAGCCGATTCGAGAGGCCATCCTCATCCACAACAATGCCAGGCCCCATACTGTAGCTCTAACGGTCTCAAAACTAGAAGAAATGCACTGGCCTCAACTTTATCATCCTCTCTACAGCTGACCTATCACCCTGCGATTTTAATTTGTTTGGGCCGCCTAAAGAAGCTCTAGGAGGGCAACAATTTGAAGATGACGACTGCATGGGGGATTCATGCGCAATTGGCTCCTGACGCAATCATCTTCATTCTATGATGCTGTGATGTATTTTTAAAGCAGGAAACTATGTAGAAAAATAAATTATATTTGCCTTTTACTTTTCAATAAATACATTTTTTTTAAAAGTAAAATCCTGTTGGATTTTAGCATATGTACATTTAAAAAATTCAATTTAAATATAGGATGTTTATAAAACCAGTTTCACAAATTCAGGGGATGGTCCCCCACACCAAAATAAAGAAAAGACTTTATACCAACGTAGTTCTGGAAACATTTAGTTTTACTGGCTATCCACCACTTGTATTTTAACATAAAAATTAATTTCTCAGTAATGGTTATTTGTATGAAGCTGAAATTTCATACACTTCTAAGATACCTAGAGGTTTACTTTTTTTTTAAATAATGAACTTGATCTCCCAATACATTTAAAAAGGCTGTAAACCTTTTAATTGTTAATATCTGCGCAACTGCTGGTTAATTTAAATGTTATGTAATTAAACAACAATTAAATATGTTCTGATAAAGAATTCATTCCTAACAATATGACAGAAATTCATGTAGCGAGTCACTCTAGATTAAAAACCAGTTTTCATTTCCTTCCAAATAAAATTTAATAATTTGACACGATCTCAATTGGAATAATTTTATTAATATTATCATGCAAAAAATTATAATAATTTAATAATATTGAACATATTACAATAAAATATTATTGAGATCATAAAAATATAATATTTTTTTACGAAAATAGTAGATAAATATATTTCCATGATTTTTAATTATTTACAGAGTGGTCATGATATAATGTCGACTTACCATGTTTTATCAACTGAATAAAATCCCTAAAAATACATAGATAAAGTTTCAATAATCATATACAAATAGTAAATATAAATATAATTATACCTATATGAAAAGTTTTTTACATTATAAAATTCAGTATATAAAGTATTCACAGAAATTACTACTATTGACTTGACAAATGACTTAATAATAAACACTTTTTGAATTTAAATCTGAAGCCCAAGTACCTCTCCATTCCTTGGTTGGCATATGGTGTCTGTCTACTGTCCAACCTAAAAGATATCAGAAAAAGCAAATTATTACATACATAAAACATAATTTACGCTAATCTTAAGATTATATATTTTCAATATTTAAAAAACCTATATATTCATAAAATAAAACTATAAAAGGGTTATTCCAAAACTTATTTCCAATTGGCCCTTAAACACAAACTGTGGCCATAGTCACATGGAATATGCAATAGTCACCAGCAGATTATCTCTTTACACACCCACTTCTCAAAGCAGATATTCATTTTTTTAATTTCTGGTAAAGCCATGGATAGTATTAAATGGAAATTTTCACTGTTGTTCCTACCAACAATGAAGTTTATGATGAATTTTTAGTTTCTGTGTTTTTTTTTTTTCAATCAGAAGGTTATATAGCAACACTGATTCCATCAAAAATATATTACTTTAATAGTAATAATGTTGCAACCATAGTTAGATAAAAGAACAGATAGATACCGGTTTACCTAACAAGCTAGAAATCTCAGATACTACTGACTGAAAAATTAAGGCTACAGTGATTTGAAATCACAGAAGTTTAGGTAACAATCTCATAAGTACTGGAAGACTGAAAAAGAAATCTGGTAATTGTGACTATTAGGGAAGAAATTCAAAAACAAAATTATGAATTGAAAATCATCTAGGAGTACACACCAACTTTTTTGAAGAAATTTCAGACTTTTTTAGAAATTAAAAAAATTAGAACAAAGATTGTATTAAGACACAATAAAAAAAATTACTTGATCATATTATAGGAGGTCAAAAAATTGCTATAAAAGTAAAGTTTAAACAAATAAAACTATTTATAAAAGAGGATACTGAAGATAGAATACTTTAGAGACTTTAAGATAGAGACTTTACGTGAGAAAGATAATTAATAAATAAGATATAATAAAATTGATGGATGGATATAAAAAATATTAAACTTCTAAATATGATGAAAACAGATAATGAACAGGCACTTTAGAAATAAAATAATAAGAGAAAACAAAAACACAAATATTGTTTGATGCAGAAAAGTACTGTCCAGACAAAAATATAATTACCCGGATATGGCACACAGAAAAATAAAAAAAACTTTGGGAAAATGTATTATACCAAAAGTGCAGAGGAAAATTATTGGGAGAGAAGACAGAGATAGCAGATGACAGAAATATACAGAATACTATCTATACAGAGTGGATAAATTATCAGATAAAATATTTGAAAGAAATAAAGAAGTCTGAATAAAGAAATAAGAGTCTCCTTTGATGCACTAGATGAAGTCTGGTTGGGTTCCGTAAGAATATGGGCACAAGGAAGGATATTTGGCATGCAAATTAATGTTATAAGATAAATTTAAGAAAAATAAAGCAGCCTATACGGAATCTGCAGTTACGCAGAGGGCATGCAATAATACAGATTGAAATAAAATATTTAAAACATTGAAAAAAAAAACTTGGCTGAGATTTACAGAAAGATTTACATGTAATCAGTATAAGAATCTGGTAGCATTAAGAATAGAAGATGCAGAAAGGAAGTTCTGATTCATAAAGTAGTAAGAGAAAGGATGTAATCAGTTCAGATGTAAGCAATAAGTTTGATGGCTGTACAAAGGGAATTTGACATCTTACTAGTTAGGATGCCATGGATGTATCCCATTTTTTCATGTATAAAAAGAAACAAGGTTCATAAATTTAAAAAAAGCACTTTGGTTGTGAATAAGAAACTACGAGGTAGTGTATGAATTTCTTATATAACAGACAATATTGAGGTAGTAAAACAAGCTATCATCAGAAGTCCTTGCCACTCAGTCTGACAACATACATTATTTTACAGTTGACTTAACTTACAGTTTAGCTATTCGATTATACAGAATGCTGCCTGAGTTGAAGTTCCACCTTTAAAAGTTACAAATACTCTAAGAACTTACAGACTCATTTGTTACATCAACCTATTGCATTGACCCACCTTGTTTGTAGAATCATGTTCATAACACAGCAAACAAATGTTTTCAAAGATAAACAAGGATGCTGATTTCACCAACAAAGAATGGATGTTGGAAGATGCCTATTTCCATCTTAAGAGTATGCAAACTGGTAGAATTTCCATTATTGGGCAAAATTGTCGACTACTGCACTGTCTGTTACACATCAAAATTACAGTATGGTATGCTTTGACATCACATGGTGTCATAGGCCCTTACATTTTTGAAAATGAAGAGGGTATTGCAATCACTCTAATATACAATCTGTGTTACTGCAACTGAACATTTTTTTGTGCGCAGACTGTAAAATTTCTCCCAACTGAAAACACTTTTAATATCTTCCTTATTTTATCCAAGTTTTTCCCACATGAAACTGAAAATAGTAGTTAAGAGAATCTGAACTGAAATACATAACAAAAGATTATTTAGATAAATCATATACATACCATTTATTTCTAATACTTTCAAAAAACATTCAAATTCATTTTTAACATGATCATTTAATACCATAATTTCTTCCATCGGAACACCGTAGTTTTTCATAAAATCTTTACACAAGTCATAATTGAAGTTAATTTTTTTAACTATATTTTTTGTATTTCCTGTAGCATTTCCCTCTAATTGTTCAACGATTTGATCTAGTGGAGTGCCTTTCTTAATGATATCTGACATTATTTTCTGTAATTACATAAGGAGAGATTATTTATTGTTTCATAATATAATACTTAAATATATAAAATTAAACACAATGAATACATATGTTCCTTTACATGAATTTTAAAATTACACAACATACCCAATGGCACACATAATAAATATTTTTGCTGTTATTTATTATGTGCAATTTTCAAGTATATGTGATTTAAATTTGTTACTGTTGATTTCAAAATAACTTTTTAATATTTTTTGTGAATATGTACAGACATTCTTATTTTACATATACCTGGCAAAGATTATCCTTTATTTTATATGCGAATAGCACGTTCAGGTACTTCATTTTAAGAAAAACCATAAATTAATCATAATTTATTTCTACTAACCTAAAGTAAATAATGAATGTCTTTACAATTTATCACATTTAAATAGTAAGAGGGTAGAATTTCGCTATTTCTTCCAAAATTTTATTGTATGGAGTACATCATATAAATTCTGTATAATAGTACTTCACATAATGTCTAGTAGAAAGACATTTTCTACTGATCCATTTAACATTTCTCAAAAAAAATTACATAGTATTCACATTAAAACATAATGAAAACTGCGGTTATCTTTGAAATGAGTGCAACCTACATATTTGATTTGTTCACAATGAATTGGAGGAAAAATTAAGAATGATATTAAAAAAAGCCATTTCAGCTATTTTCCATAGACCATAGCTCATTAAGCTTACTGTAGCTAATAAAGCTTAAAAACTTTAACACGGTATATAATCAATTATACTTTGATTATAGACAAAAAATTACTTCTAAATCGGGATACCAAAAGATGGATTCTGTTTTACTAGCTGTATGAATGACAGTCTATGCAAAGTAACTCATAGATCTAAATGTTACTCTTCTACTATAAATTTTTATCTACTTTTTTTTAATAGATTTAATAAATATTCACAAGTCACAGCCTGAAAATCAATTTACCTTGGGTTACAATAAGATCATGCAGAGATTTCTGTTCCATGAAATCTTTCAAACTGATCTACTTTTATTTTTCACCAATAAAATTCAGGTTGCAGTTTGGACCAGTCATACAAAATTCTTATTTTATAAAATGTACTGAGATGAAACAAGGTGTGTTTATAAAAGTAAGGTCCGTTTAGAATCTGTTGCCTATATACACAATGTAAACAGATGGTGCTTGCATAGTTCAGTTACTTCAATCAATAGTCAGCGGTTAACGACAATAGTTTAGTAATTTTGTGATTAGTTGTTTATATTCATCTGCTTGTAATGATTGTTGTAATTTGTGATCCCACTGAGTTTTAAGTTCAAGGAGTAACCCGATTTTTGATGTCTAAAAAACAATTCTGTGGCTGAAATTCACAGATAAATTTGTGATTTTTACAGGCTGAATGTTATTCACCCTAAATAAGACAATGGTGTCATTTGTTTTGAGAAGGATGAACAAACATTCATGATGAAGAATGTAGTAGTAGCTGGCCAATAAAACATCAGATATAATGCATAATAATAATTTACAGTACTTCAACCAACAGACTTTATTGAGTCTGCTCCAGAAGGTAAACATATAATAAAGAATTTCATGTTTATCTTTTTTCCAGCTTATAAATAAAACAAGCACAATTAATTGTTATAAAAATGAAGGAAATAATAGTAAATTTTATACATACCAATTGAACATTATTAGAAACTGAAGTTGCTATACCATTAAGAATTGCTAGATAAAATGATAACAATACATCTCTCTCAGTATGGCTTGGTTTCAACACAACAAATATGGTTTTCAGTGATAAATTAACAACCACCATAAAAGAATTATTACAACTCTCACTATAATCTGAATAGAATTGAAGTTCTGCATTTGTTAAAAGGTTTTTATCAATTATCTCCTGTAATGAAGATCCCAGTTCGATTTGAAATCCACAAAGATCTTGATCTGAAAAATAATTATTCAAGAGTTATTTTAAGAGTAGAATAGAGAGCTGTACTCCCTGCCGCTTTGCAACCAACATTTCAGGATTTTTCTTACCATGTTATAACATAGGGAGAACCAATGTTCATTTATAACTTGACTCAAAAGTTGGGAAAAATTTTGGGTGAGGCTTCATAAAATGTGAATTGATTATTTGAGTATTTTAAGCTACTACTTGTCTCAGTAGATATATCAGGTCTCACATTATTGCAACTTTTGTGTTTTCAGTATTTTTCTCACCATTTTATAAAGTAGGGAAGATATTTAATTATTTGATGATATTCTAAGAAAACAGCAGGATTAATGAAAAAAACATAACAAATCTCATGGAACTTAACATAAACCAAAGAATAAAAAATTGAAAATGAAACAATTCAAGAAACTGGAACCAGAAGAGACGTTAGAGAGATCAATGTGTTGAAATATTAATTTATAATCAATATATATTGGGAGGAAATAATCATGACCTTTATGAACAAAAGAAGGAGATGGCAAGTACAGGAAAAAAAATGTGTAACAATCTATTTTTATAAAGCATATTGTTCTTCCTGATAAAAAGGAAGTAATAACAAAAAATAAAAAGAAATTGACAAAGATGACGGAAGATTTGGACAGATCTTGAAATAATCTAGGAAAGAAAAAATATTTTAGGAATTTGTAGAAAATGTTAATATCAGATCTGAAAGTTAAAAACAGCAAGAATGTAGCTAAAAAAGAATGTAAGGAGGCAAGGCCCAGGGAAAACTAAGAAAGAAGTGGATAGTCCAAATGAGGAAGGATATAAAGATTAGGGGCAGAAAGGTGGCAGATAGAAGAACTTGGCAATAAATGATTATAATGGAAGTAACTTAGTAAATATACCTGAGCAACCAGAGACGGACAACAGCAATGATGAAAAAAGTGACAATAGTTACAGAGAAACTCAGTTGTTGTATGGAGTTTACAGTTATTAGAACAAAGGAAGTATTTAACAAAAAAAAGAAGTTAATTAAAAAGTAGATTTAACTGTGAGCTAAAAAACTCATAAGATGCTTTCTATTACTGAAACATTTCTCTTTGAAGCTGAAACATAAATGGTAATAACCTAAGTTAAAAAACAAATTGAATCTTCTGAAATATACGTAAAGGAAAGGATGGAAAGGGTAAATTAGTAAAATAAATAATGAGAAGATTTTCAGAAGAGTACTAAAGTTATGAAGAATGATTGTAGGTAACAGAAAAAGAAATCATAGGGGACATTTTAGTATGGTCTTAATGACTGACAATAACAACAAAGGAACACAGCAAAATAAATGTTTAAACATATACAGGACCAAGAAAGGGAAAAAAGTAAATGCACTAAGATTAACAAGGGAGACTGTCAGCTTAAAACGAAGCTAATTTATACCCTCTGCAGAGTAGTAGGGAGGGGTTTCTCAGTTTCCCTTTTAAATCTAGAATGGGCTTCCAACTTGGCACACTTTCGAATAAACTCTTGAAAGATTTCTGAGCAGTTCAAGTAGCTTATTTGTACACTGGCGGTCATAGCAGTGGCAGTACCAATGTGGTACGCATTCCAGTCTCATAATTGAGAGGTTTTGAGTTTTAGTCTCCATTTCATTAATATACTAATGAAACAAATGGTCAACAGCTAAATATACAAATAGTAGTAGTAATAAAAGTGCAAAAATAGAATTTCTTACATTATAACAAATATGCAACTGAAGATAGATTAATAACTGCTACATCCATTGTCAATATTCTTGATGCCAAAAATATTTATATTTTATTTGTTTTTTTACAATTATCCTACAAATTGTAACAAATAACCTGAAAATTAAAATAAATTTATTTATTTAAATTTTTTCAAGTTTTAAAAAATAAGTTTGTTTTTTCTGTTTGTTAATCCTTCAATCCCCATGTGACCCCTAGGTGTCTCATATATTCAAAAAAGATTTTTAGGTTAACATGTTTAGTGCAGGCTACTTGTATGAGTAGTTGTCATCCACTGCTAGGAGCGGACTACTCGTTTACTAGTACCATTACTGTAATGTTTGTTATGGTTTAGTTTGAGCTCAGCTCTTAGCAGAAGTAGATCATATGTTGTGCACATTGTAAGTAGATATTGTTCATGTAATTTATGTATCTGGTTTCCCACCAATTCTGTTTTTTTTTTTACTTTTATGCCAAGTTCACAGTGTCCAAGCCAGTGAGTCAACACATTTTTTAGTGCTATTTTATTTTACTCTTTTCATCTAATTTATTATTAGCAATGGCTACCCATCGTACAGTTGTGCAACACCTCAGTTATGACAAACTTATAAGTATAGTCTTGATAAAACTCCACATCAGAGGAGTCATCCAAAAGTGAGTTGGATGATGAAATAAATTCCATTTGGACAAATAATATTCTAAGATTAAGGAAAATTCCTTTCAGGCCTGTAAGAGATAGTAGATTATTGATACCAATTTTGAGGTAGAACAGACCAATAGAGTGGTCTCTTTTACTTGTGGATGATATTTTTTTAAAGTCGATTTGCAGAAATACGAACGAATACGCTTTTGAACTGTTTTGTGATCCTTCATCTTCTGAAAAATCTCGTACAACTCAGTGGAAAGACCTCACAGTACCAGAATTAAAAGTTTTCATTGGTTTGTAACAATGCACAGGAACCATTAAAGTCAATAGACTCCAGAATTACTGGAAAACCCACAGACTCTTAACTTACCCACATTTAGATAGTAAATGAGCTGTGATTGCTTTCTATTAATTCTTAGATGTCTGCGCTTTTGAAGTTAATGCTCCTCAACTTCCTGTCCACCGAGTTGACCAGCCATTGCTAATATTGATCGTCTGTTCAAAGTAAGACCACTAATACATCATTTTAATAAAACAATGATGTTGATGTATTATCTATCGTTCAAGAGAATTATTTGTCAATGAAGCGAAATAATACTTTGGAGAGGCTGGCTTATACGTAGACAGTTAAGGGCAAATGCCATAAGTATGGCCTAAAGTTATACTGCCTACATGAACCTCAAGGGATCATTTTTAAGTTTGCTGTTTATGGTGGAAGCAGTGACTTTTTGCAGGGAAAAGTCACTGTTAATAAGTCATACTGTATCTCATGAATGAATTATTAAATCGTGGAAACTCATTCATGGATAACTATTATAATAGTTTTATTCTCATTTCCAAACTTCTTGCAAAAGATACATATTGTATTGGTACTCTACGAATTGATCGGAAGCATTCCTGGATTTAGTTAAAAGTACAATTTTGAAAAAAGGCAAAACCATCGTCCAATATCCAGATGTATTATGATCGAAAAGTGGAAGGATGAAAGACTTGTCACCTACATTTCTTCTCAGTTTGACAATGAAACATGCGCAATAATAAATAAAAGAAAACAGGAACAAGAGAAACCAAAACCCATTATATACAATGCACATATGAAAGGTGTAGACAAAATGGATCAGATGATGGCTTATTATCCTTGTGAGAAGAAAACAAATCGGTGGTACAAGAAAAAATTTGCCCATATTTTACAAATGCTTATAGTCAATGCACACCACTTATACAACATGCACAGATAGCATGAAAAAGAGAAACTTTCTGTACAACTTCCATCTAAAGGTCACAGAGGAACTTTTGCCACTTAAAGAGGAGCAGCCAAAACAAACTTCTCCAGGACACCATACCATGCGCCAACCCACACAAAATGAAGATAGAGATGCAAAAGGTGGGAGCAAAAGAAAACTTTGCAAGTTTGTAACAAAAATGGAAAAAGAAAGCAAACACATTCATTTGTGAAGTTTGTCCAGAGAAGCTGGGTTTGTGCCCAGTTGAGTGCTTTGATAAGGGTTTCATGAAAACAAATAAGTGGATTGGAGAGCGGTGAGGTTGGTTGTAAATACTGTAATTCAATAAACGTATAAATTAGTATTGTTGTAATTAGTGGTAGTAATAATATATTCATTGAAACAAAGAACAGAAAGGGAATACTGCATGGCTGGCTCGGAATCAGTTCATTTGCGGTGCACACTCTCTGGATACGAGTACCAATGTAAGATGTCACAAACTGCAAAACAAAAACCCTAAAAAAAGATTTTGGCTATATTCTACACTTCAATACATTTATGAAAAATATTTTTTAGCATACTAGGTACCTTATTCATTATATACCATAGCAGTGAACATGTTAATTGTTATATTTGAATGAATAAAATAATAACCAGTAAACATAAAATTCACATATTTTTTTGTAGACTGTAATAAATATTATTATAAATACTACAAAGAATCATTTACAATAGCTATATGCAATAAAAAATAACAGTTAAAAAATAATCAACAGAAAGACTTGAAACCAGGACCTCTAGATTATGAGATGGGAATGCTCACCAATCAACTGCTATCTCTGCTATGACTGCAGGTAGGAAACTAATAAAGTACTTGAACCACTAAAAAATCCTTAACTGAAGTTTATTTTGAAATTGGACTAAACTGGAAGCTGCCACTCTAGATTTAAAGGAGAGATCACCCTCCTTCCACCCTGCAAAAGAGCATCAATAAATTATGTTGTAAGCCGATCACCTGCCCTTGTAAGTCTGTATGGAGTCAAATAAAAGTGGATGGTTGCCTAAAAATCCACAATCTGTTACTAGCTGATGATACAATTTACAGAATTTATGAGAATTAGAAAAACCAAAAACTTTACATAACCACCTGTAGGTACCTGTAGGTGGCTTTACGTACCTGTAGGTGGCTTCATCCACCTGTAAAAACCTCCTTAAAGTCACAGAAAATTCTATCCACATAATTTACAAATAGAAAGACTTATTGTAGAACAAACCACATTTATGATCACACCATTAATAAGTAACAAAATAAATAAACATAAAAATTAAAATTTTTGAGAATTTATGTTTGTACTTATAATGAATGTTACCTGTAATCCCAGTTCCAAGAAAGACTGATTCAAGATCATTTACTTTGTCTGTATTTTCAACAGTTTGATATTTCAAATAATTTCTTAATAAAATTAAAAATCTTTCTTTATTTAATGTCTTAAAATTAAGTGCTTTCACGGCTCTATAATTTGAGTAGAGATGAAGTAATATGCAAATTATAAATATCAATTTTGCTAACCTATGAAAAAATAATATTATGATAAAATAAATTTAAAAAAAAAAAATATATATATATATACATAAAATAAAACAAACAAAATAACACATTAAAAAAAAACCAGCCTCAGGTGAATGCAAAATCCAATACTTTCAAATGTTAGAACAACTACTTAAAATATCAAACTGAGTTTTTTAACGTCAGTAAATTTTTAATGAAAACTTTATTCTTTGTTTTCATGTAAAATAATTTATTTTTGCATACAGTTTTAGCTATTACAATATTTTTACATTATTCAGAAATAAATTACTGTTTTCAGTATAAAGGTAAATGTTATGTACTGAATTACTGTTACTGTTGTGAAGGCCATTCCACAAGTAAAGATGAGATGCATTTGCTATTTTTTTGTTTTTTTTTTGTTTACAACTGGCAATGAAGTTATCAACTTTTTAATGACAAGCCAAACCAAATCTATTAAATATGTTTTCAAAACTTACATCATAATTCTTTCAGTCACTTTAGTGGCATCTTCAGTAACTAGTACTGCTGTTCTCAACCTAGTTGATAATACCGCTAGCAGTTTTTTTCTTTCTTTAAATTAGGAAGACATGCATTCAAAACATTATTGAAGAGAATGTTGGATTTTAATTGTATCTGTTCATTTAATATATTCTTTTGTATATCTTCATGTATTGATAACTTTCAAAGAAGAGTAATAAGAATACTCCCATTTTTGCAATGAACATAACTGTTTCCTTGTACTTATATCTTACAATGCAAGACATTCTCAAAGCAGAAATAAGCAAAAATCAGTCTACCTAGAAAAATACTCAAAGCAGAAATAAGCGAAAATCAGTCCACTTAGAAAAATATTGTGTTGAAGAAGAAAAAAACAAATAAAAGATGCTTCTTTAAAGAATTGTTTTTTATTGGGGAACGCACTGAGTAAGTAACACTTTCTTATTGTTCCATAGTTGCCTGCTACAAGTAGGAAATATGGAGTTTTTCAACTTTTGATATAATCACTTATATTAAATCACTTAAATTTAATACGATAAATTTTATTTAAAAAAAGAAACTTTGAGACTTCTAAACAATAAAGTTTTATAAGATATTTCATAAAATATTTTAAAAAATTCTAATAATACTTTATTCTTAAAATTAAAATTTTTTTAATTTTTTTATCACCATACAAACATATATTAATAATTAATCTTATACAAAACTGCATTCATGAAATAAAGTAATAAGATATGTCATTTGAAAAATAAAAAAAAAAAATAATTATGATTAAAAATGCTCCAGTTTGAAGTAGCTTAGAATAAAAACATGAAATAGCAAATATCTTTGTTAACTACTAAGAAAAGGACAAAGTTTGTGTTATTTTTAGTGTTCATAATCCTATGACTGTGCGAGACACTGCTGCTGCAGTTATTGTTGGAAAATAATTAATAAACCTAGTGTCTCCTGAATAATTAGTAGATATGATGACTTAGAAGCATTTTCTCCAAAATGAAAGGACAAGTCTAGACTTGCCCTTTTCGTTTTGATGAATTTGTAAAAAACTCTTAGGATGCATAAAATTATATTGTGAAAGTCATCCTCAGAAGTCAAATGAGGGCCTTCCATGAGATTTATTGGCAATTGGTGCCAGCAACAGTTCATCAACAGTTTGCTGTAGGTTTACTGAAGCAGAACAAAAGGCCAGAAAAGAGACTGAAAAAAAACCACTGGGTTGGTCTAGTAATGAACTTGTCATCACAAATCAGCTAATTTCTAAGTCAGGAATTCTAAGGTTCAAATCCTAGTAAAGCCAGTTACTTTTATACAGATTTGAATAGCAGATTGTGGATATCAGTATTCTTTGGTGGTTGGGTTACAATTAACCACACTCTAAGGAATGGTCACCCTGAGACTGTACAAGACTACATTTCACTTACATTCATATATATTATCCTCATTCATCCTTGAAGTAATACCTTATGGTGGTTCTGAATGCTAAAACAAAAAAGAAGATTGAAAAAACTAGTTACTAATGCCTGCAATGAAGAAAAAATTTTCGTTTGGAACAGACAGAAATTATGAAACTTGGAGTTGTGATAAATGGAAGAATGTAATATTCAGTGATGACATACTTTTTAGTCTTAAGAGTTCAAAACAACTATTCTTAAACAAAGCACTGGTGAACCAGTGAGAGCTGAATACTTTCAGTATATCATTAAGCACCATTCAGAAAAGATGTTTTGCAAGTATTTCACATCTAGTGAACCTGGAAGTTTAGTACCAGCGGATAGAATAATGAATTCATTGAAGTAATTAGAAATTATAAAAATGAAAATTGCACCTTTCATGTAAATATTCACTGACAGGTGAGATACTTTTCAGCACACCATGCTGTAATTTGAAACAAGTCAGAAAATTTATCCTTAACTTGAAAATGCTCAAGATTTAAACCCAACTTAGAATTTATGTCGTATATTGAAGTTTTTTTGTAATAATGTAGGAAAGAAGTATTTTTTGATACTTATAATAATTTTGATTTTGATTCTTTGTAATAATTTTGGGTACATAAATGCATTATTTATTTTAATGCAAAACATCATGAATCATGAAACAGCTAGTTGACCTGGTGACTTCTTATGAACAAAAAGGATGTAAAGATCCACATAGGTATAGGAAGACCAAACTCTTCTGTAACACTGCTTGTTAATTTTGTAATTGACAAAAATACCTGAACAGGTATTCTATAAATATTAGAGATGTTGTTGAGGTTAAATAATCTTACGAACAATTCGATTACATGTAATTAAGAAATATTATATTACTTTTAAATTCTGGTCAACTGTACAAATCTGTCATTTTGACACTTATATTTTGAATTTCATATTCTTAATCATGTGCATTTTGCAGTAATTTTTCTTTAATTTCTTTTTGGCCAAAGACAGGACAAGTTTCCAAGTTAAAAAAATGAGCAGTCAGATCACCATTTGGCACCCATAAATGTGAATCATATAGAATGATATTTAGAAAATTAAAACTTATTCTTATGTTTATATTTATAAATGTACTACCTTTGCTAAAATGAATAGTTATTCTTAAAAAATAACACACCACCTCTATCAAACTAGGCAACTGAGCTGTTTTCATATAACTTATTACATTACTTTGGCTTACAAGAAACAGTTTTATTATGCTTTCATTGCCATTTCTGACAATAATAATTATTTTTGGCAAGCCATTTTTGGTAATAAATTACCAAATCATTTTGAAAAAAAATGTTCCATCAATTTCTTTAAAGTACTTAAAAGACGTAAAAGAATTCTTTTACAGAAACAATATTATTTTTTGAATGAATTTTTAAGTAATACTAATTAAAAAAATTAAAGAGAACCTGAATTTTCTGCATTTCCATTCAATGTGAGCATAAATATAACTTTTATTAATGTTTTCTGAATTATTCTTTATATTGTAATTATGTTTTATGTTTTAAATAGTTAATGTGGACTTCTATTTTTTATTTTATAACTGTATATTTTGTGATGTTGTTGTGATCAAAGTTTTAACATGGTTTCCTTTGAGCCAACTAGACAAATCTTTGGGAAATTCCTTTTTTTAACTATGGAATAGCATATCTATCTATTTATGATGTGATCTATACAATCTTTTATCATGTACTGATTAATATAAAAAAATTATTTATTTATTCATACAAGATTAACCATTTTAAATTTTGACTTTTTTGTTTTAATCAGCAAATTCACATCAGAAATTTTTCTTCACATCTAAAATATTTTCAGAATGTTTTTACCAATATTTTTACGAAACAACATTTACAAAATTTGTTAATACAACTTGGTTTTTAAAGTTGTTTAAGAACATAGAAAAGCACAGATTTTACAATAGATGCTAAGATTTGTATTTTACATTTATTTTTGCTTACTTTATTTTTTATACAATATTTAAATGTTCATATACACAATATATGACAAGAGATAAATATTAAAAAACATAGACTTAAAAAAAAAATCATTGCTGACAAACATAACATTGCTCTTTAATATAGGATAATTAAAGAGCATGTGGGTGACAATTTTGTACATAGTAAATTTTTTTCTAATTTCTTTAATTTATTTAAACGTATATATATAGCCTGTGACATTCCTGAGGTAACGTGAGGATTCCAATGCACAGTCATACATCTAAATGGTTCAGCTGTTGAGCTGCTGCGGTGGAACAAACATACATACACCCTAAATACAATACTCTCTTTTTTGGGCAGTTGTGTAATTAAATATTAGCTATGGATATAATTTAATCAAAATATTGAAAGAAATTCTTTTAAAATACTTATTATATATAATCACATAACAAATATTACAGATGTAACATACATATTACATTTATGACATGGATATTATTGCTACTAAAGAAATTTACTCTTAACTGTTGCCCTTGTAAATTAGGTATTTTACATGCATCACAGTCACAACAAAGGATGGGAGTAGAGTAAATCAACAAATTAAAGAATCCTCTTTCTGTTCAGCATTCAATTTTAATTTCTGCATTTCCATCCTAGGAGTTGCTATCCTGTAGAAGCTGCAAACTCACTTATGTTGCTGGATGGTAGGTTTACCTTGTTGCTGGTAAACGAACAGCTACTGATGGAATGGATACCATCAAGTTAATACATGATTATTTTAAGAAGAAAGAGATTTTACATTTTTTTGTGAACAGCCAATTTTCTTTTACTGACATTCTTCTTTAATGTTTGACCACTGCTGTCTTTCATAAAATTTAATTTAGTTAGTTCTGGTGATATGAGTGCATTATTATCCTAAATTATAATGATATTAGCTTGGAGAACCTTCAATAAATTTTAATTTAAACATACTTTATTTCCAAACCAGGGTGGAAATCCTTCAGCCATTAAAACTGCATTTGGCTTATTATATAGGGTTGATGTTTCTTTGCAATGGATCACCTGTTTGGTAATGTCTACGATTTCTCTTTATTCTTTTTGACATCTTCAGCCAAATAAGAAAGTATAGATTATTTTTTTCTTTTAATTTTAACAGAATTTACTAGTCAGTGAGCTCTTATTAAAAATAATTTAATCGATATAAAACTGTTTTTTAATAGTTTTAATATATGTAAAGTCCAGTAAATCATGCAGATTTACTGGTATACTGTTTTCACAGAACTAACAAGAATAAAGAAATTAATAATATATAAACTTACATATCGGAATCAGCAATAACTGAAAGCATTAATATCCCAAAAATAGATCCAATTAAATTGAGACATGTTTCTTGACTACCATCTTTTGCAGATACATCAGCCATATTATTACGAATTGCCTGAAAATGTAGATATTTAATTAATTACTATAAAACAGAAATTCAAAAATTAAAACAATAATCTATATAAATAAAACTGTAAATGTTCATTTGTTCAAAATCTTATACCTACGAAAATTCTTCACCGATTGATTTGAAATTTTGACACAACATTGCATTCAAATACGTGCATGTTTTTATATACTTACTATATACCTAAGGTACTATATACCTAAGATGTCACACCTGTGACAGGTAAAAACATGCTTTTTTTTTAAAACAGTGTTATCTGTTGAATGTAAAAGCAACAAACGCTATACTAAGTATTTTATGATTCCATTTCAATGTTTCTGATGTGTGTCTGCTATAGACTAAAAAACTACAGGGTCGATTTATGTGGGGGGAAAAATTAGAAAAGGGAAAAATTGAGAAACGTAAAAGGGAAGAAGGGGAAAATGGAAAAAGGAAATGGAATGGGGAAATGATAAAAAAGAAAGAAAATGGGGAAAAGGGAAGATGAAGGAGGAAAAGGGAAACAGAAATGGGGAATGAAAGGGGTTGGAAATATGGGGAAACTGGGGAATGGAAAGGGAAAACATTATTCTCTTCCAATGGGGAAGAGAATGTGGTAAAAATGAAAATGGGAAAAGGAAATTGGGAAAAGGAAATTGGGAAAAGGAAAAAGGGTTAAAGGGAAAAGGGGAAAGATTAAATTTTGTGAAGTTCCATAATGTTCATTTTTTTAAATGTTTCAAACATTCAATTATGTTCATTTAAACTATAAATATACTCAAATCTAGCAATAGCAAAGCATTTCTAGGTCTGCTAGTCTTTTTTTATAAAAATGGAACATATTTTAATCCAGTATATATCATTAATCTAAAACATTGAAGATTTGCAATATTTATTTTTTTTACATTTTAGATTTGGTACAAAATTCTACTGAAAATTAATATACATTTCCTCTAACGAGATTTTAAAATATTCATGATAGAGGCAAAAATTGTAACTTATGTTCAAATAGCTACATTGAGTTGATAAACTGAATTGGCTCTATGTTATTACAAAGAATTAAAACAGCAGTAAGAAATAAAATCAATTCACAAAGAATAATGGTATAACTATTATTACCTCAGAAATAACAAGCTTCCTATCATGAGTGTAATAGGGATACTGATGAGCGATTGCCTTTATTATTATAAATCAATATTCTACCTACAAAAATGTCAAGAAATTCAAATCTACAGATAACATTCTTTCAGGTGAAGTTGCACATTATCCCTTATCTGTTGGATAATAAGAATTGCTCAAAGGGATCCATCATAAAAAAGTTCCTGAAAAATATTTCAGTTTTAATTCATTTAATTCTTCTTCTCTGAAATTTTTTGCTAAATACAACACCAAATGAATTAATCACACACAAAATACCCGTTTTCACGAGAGGGAGAACAATGGAGCTCTTTGGAAACAGAGTCCCATTCTTATTTCAGTTCCCCATAAAAGTTGTTTAAAAATAAATCTCCTATAATTCTTATACTTTGAAATTTTTTTGTTAAAATGTACCCTTAGAAAATTACATAAAATGCAGCAGATTTTATGAACCATTAATTTTTTTGGTAAAATGTCATTTAGCAAAAAAATGGCAGTTCTTGGTAAAAGCTAAGTGGATAATTTCAGAAAAAATTAAGATCATTAAGTTTTATTAAATCAATTAAGCCATTTATTCATAATTCTGGCCAAAGTTAGATACAACAGACTTAATCATCCAACCTAAATGGGATCATGAGGATCTCATATGATCAATTATGTTAGATAATAAAGAAATAATAACAGATGATTTTAATCATGTAAATTAGTTATATAGGATTTCACAATTTTTAATTTAAGAATTCACATAAACTTCATGAAAAAATGGAAAATTTACATGATTAAGAAGAAACATTATACATTTGAAAAACATTTTTTTAAATGGATATAATTATATGAATTGATATTAATATAGTGTAAATTAAACAACTGTAGCCAATGTTCATAAAATTTTTATCCATGAAATTTGCTTTTCTGATTTATTTAGCCTTTTCTTGTAATGTTATACCAACATAAGGAAAATAACATCCTATACTACAATAAGCCAATGTTATCTTAAGAATTATACTGAATAATTATGTTTTTATTTCATTCTTTTAATTATTTATGAGAGATATATTTATGAAGTAAAATTAGTTACTAGTTATAAGAAAATCTATAATACACATATTAATAATTTTTACATCTTATGAGTCTACAAAGACATAAAAAATAAAATTAAAATTAACATCAGTAAACCCTCAATAATTTACAAGGTTTTATTCAAATCAATGTACTATTCAAGATATATGAGAACATACATATTTCAAATACTTATTAACATATGAATCATCAGAGTCAAACAGTCATTAAAACTTATGATTATTAAACCTTCAGTTATTTGTAAAGTGTTTTATTCAAAGGTTTTTTTTTTTAATCTAAGGACAAATACATAAACAGATATCTGATTGGACTGAAACTATTTTTTTCAAAGTCAATTAAAATTTAAGTAACATATGATAATTACAGAGAAATATGGAAGGGTATACATAAATAAATTCTATTCTCTGTTAATTACACTATTCATAAATCTTTCATTACTACAGGTGCATAAGCAAATATATACAGCAAAACGTTTCATGAAATTTACTACATATATATATATATTACACAATAAAAAACAAAAAAGATGTAAAAAAATTAAAAATATTACAAATAATATTGCACACAATTGTTAACAGATTGACAAATACACATAATAATTTATTAAGACATTAACAGATTTGGTGATTATAAAGTTTATCTTAAAAGAAAATAAATACTACAAAGATTTATTTTACTACACATATTGAAAAGCAATATTATTTTAATTTTTAAAAATTAAATTTATTGTTAAAAATTTTTGTTTTGTTCATATTTATGAATGTGCTCTTTGTTAAAAAGAATAATCACTAATTCTTAAAAAAAATAACAATATCTTTCTCTACTAAAACAAATAATAGAAATGTTTTCATGTATCTCAACACAATAATTAGGCTTCTTACGAGAAAATGCCTTAAGATGATTCTGTTGCCATTTTTAATAAATTACCAAACTATTTAAAAATCTTCCTATCAATTTACTTACAATAAAATTATAAGATTTTCTTTTATTAATAATATTACTTCATCAATAAGTTTTTAAATAATACTAACTAAAAAAAAAAATCTTGGACTTCCTGCAACCCATTCAACGTGTACATAAATATGTGCTTAAATTATGTACATAATAATATGTGCTTACAAAGACGTTGTCTTTGTAATTGTAAATTATTTTGTAGTTATTTTTTATATTTAATTTCTTCATTACCCTTAACACTATTTGATGTGTTTATATTTTAATACTTAATATGGAGTTTAATTCCATCTATTTTTTATAATTGTTTATTTTATATGTTCTGCTTTGATCAAGATATTAGTTTCCATTGATCCATCTAGGCAATCCTGTGGCAGCTCCTTTTTTATTCATGGAGTAATAGCAAGTCTACCCATTCTGTGAATATAATTAGTTTTATTTATTATTTGTAATTTGCTGAATGTTATTTTATTTTCATTTTTCTTTATATTTTATACAAAATTGAAGCAAACCTCATTATTTCTATTTTTGTCTATTTACTACTTACTAAAAACCAAACCTGTTGGTGGAACACATTGTGATTATTTATACATACATAAAGCTAATAAATACTACTAATTAATAATAAATAAAATTTAGTTCTTTACCTTAAAAAAAACCTACTGTTTTTTTATAAGTTTTACTTTTATGATGTTTAAACATTTAACTTATTTTTAATGACTCATTTTATATGAGAATTTCAAAACTAAATTTTTAACATATTTTGTTGAAAAATTTTAATATTTATAATTTATAAAAACATTTTATATATTACTTTTTAGTGTAGTTTTAGAATACATAATAAAGAAATTAACTGCATCTGTAATACATCTAAGGGCATGCGAATACACATGCTGGTATACCACTGGCTGCAGAGAACTAGCCATCATTAAATGGCTAGTTCACTGCCCAATGATTAAATTTTTTTCCAATGTTTCAGAAATTAATTTACAGAATTTACTTTTTTATAGCATGTTCTGTTTGCTATATAATTTCATGCAGTTTTTTCCTTCTATTAATTTCAATTGTAATATTAAAGTATAAAAAAAAAGTCTATTATATTTTATATTATTCTGAAATTAATTAAAATCTAATGTAGTTCATTTTTTTTTAGCTAATAAAATAGGGAGGCCCACTTGTCTGCATTATTGTGTTATTATTGATAATCATTTTGATTTCTAAACTTAATGTACATTTTCATTATATTTAGATATTTGGCAAGACATTTTTGCTGGAATCATGACTGCTGTAATGGCTAGATCTACCTAAACTTTTGAAAGATTTGTTATACGATTCATTATAGCATTTTGTATATCAATGTCAATGCTTCTATAAGTGTAATGTTTCTGCCTCTTTTATCCTTTAGTGACAAACCAGTACTCTTTACAGCTTTTTGTATGTTTTCTAATTTCCTCTTAGGAATTCAAAAAATTGATAAACAAATTCTATAACAAAACGGACTTCAACAAAATGGAAGTTACACGGCCTTCATTTTTTCATACAACTTTTACTCTGTACAAGAAAGTAACATTTTTATACTTAAATTTTCAGAAAAATGAGATCTCTGAACTGAAATACTAGTTAAATATGAATTCTGCTGATCATTAGACATCATGGTATTAAAACTTTATGTTCATCTGAATTAATGTTCTCAAAACATCTAAGACGCTTACAGATGCAGTTTCCCCTGCTTTCATAAGAATGTAGCCTTGCTTTCTTACATCTGAACTCCTACCTGCTATGGTTCTTTTCTTATTTGTCTTTTTCTCAAAATAAAAAAACAATACTACTTTTTACTGCCAGAATCAGAATCATCAATAAACATATATACAATAACTTAAATAAAATACACAAGCACTAAATTACAAAAAAATAAGCACTAACACATGATACTTAGAAGTAAAGGAAGCTCACAACATATCAAAGAATAAAAACAGACTGAAGTGCAAGAGCTTAATGCATGGATATTACCAGTTTATTCCAATGATTCATGGACATTCCTTGAGGTCAATTCATTTGAAATGTCCCAAAAAAACATAAGCTGGTTGCTAGACCAATTAAAAAAAAATTGAAATTTACCCACCTGTTTCCTACATGTCTCAGGACTATAAAACTATTTTTTCTTTAATTTTTAATTTAAGCAGTTTACCTATGGCAGGCATTTTTTTTATGGTGTGCACACCTATTTTTGTGACTGTAAGGGTTTGGAAAAAATCATAACTAAAAAAATATTGTTCCTGGAAGGATGAAACAAAAAGCAATTTATTTATATTTTCTCAATGTAAAAGACTGGTCTCAAGGTAAAAGAAAGTAGTTTATTTAACTATCTCTCTTTTTTTTCTATGAGAAAATGACCAATAAAGTTAAACATGAAAAACAGTGAAATTTCACTTTTGATAATTTTTTCAAGAGGCAGAGATGGCATACACAGCTTGAATTATTTTTTTTATATGTAGGTATATGAAGAACAATTGCTAACATGTACAGGAATCAAACAGCAACAGTAACAATTGAAGAACATAAGAAAGAAGCCGTAATAAGAACGGGAGTCCGACAAGGATGTTCCCTATCTCCGTTACTTTTTAATCTTTACATGGAACTAGCAGTTAATGATGTTAAAGAACAATTTAGATTCGGAGTAACAGTACAAGGTGAAAAGATAAAGATGCTACGATTTGCTGATGATATAGTAATTCTAGCCGAGAGTAAAAAGGATTTAGAAGAAACAATGAACGGCATAGATGAAGTCCTACGCAAGAACTATCGCATGAAAATAAACAAGAACAAAACAAAAGTAATGAAATGTAGTAGAAATAACAAAGATGGACCACTGAATGTGAAAATAGGAGAAGAAAAGATTATGGAGGTAGAAGAATTTTGTTATTTGGGAAGTAGAATTACTAAAGATGGACAAAGCAGGAGCGATATAAAATGCCGAATAGCACAAGTTAAACAAGCCTTCAGTAAGAAATATAATTTGTTTACATCAAAAATTAATTTAAATGTCAGGAAAATATTTTTGAAAGTGTATGTTTTTGGAGTGTCGCTTTATATGGAAGTGAAACTTGGACAATCGGAGTATCTGAGAAGAAAAGATTAGAAGCTTTTGAAATTTGGTGCTATAGGAGAATGTTAAAAATCAGATGGGTGGATAAAGTGACAAATGAAGAGGTATTGCGGCAAATAGATGAAGAAAGAAGCATTTGGAAAAATATAGTTAAAAGTAGAGACAGACGTATAGGCCACATACTAAGGCATCCTGGAATAGTCGCTTTAATATTGGAAGGACAGGTAGAAGGGAAAAATTGTGTAGGCAGGCCACGTTTGGAATATGTAAAACAAATTGTTAGGGATGTAGGATGTAGAGGGTATACTGAAATGAAACGACTAGCACTAGATAGGGAATCTTGGAGAGCTGCATCAAACCAGTCAAATGACTGAAGACAAAAAAAACAAAAGTAGGTATATGATAGTAGTTTTACCATAAATAATATTAATGGTGATATACTTACCCCTAAATTTTTAAAAACTAATTTTTTTTTTAAATTACATTTTGGCTTCAAATAACTTAGATGGGGCTGGTGATAGAAATCTTAAATTTACACAACTTACAGTGTTTTTGTAGATGTTTATGACAAACAAAAAAGTTTCTTGTATGTTATACTAATAAAAAAGTTATAACCTCTCAAAAATCATGAAAAACCTGTTAAAAGTGATAACACTTTACATTTTTTATATTTTGTTCCTACGTTGATGAAGTGAATGTTTTCAATATTTAAATTTTTTTTTTTTTTTTAAATTATTAATGATAAGTCGTAATTTAATGATAACTTAACCAGTAACCTAATACACAATTTTGATTCAAAAATTCTTGTAAAACTTACCCAAACTGAGATTTCAATGAGTAGCCTACATCTTTTTTCAAGAATTCATTTTTATTTTTATACTGGTTTATTTTTGTAAACACTATTGAAGAAAAAATAAATTGTAATTATTCTTCAACGAAATAGCCTGTTTTTGTAACAATGAAAGTTTATTATTTAGCGTGGTTAACCAACAGTTGTGATATCTCTTCTGATAATTCTCTTGAAATTGTGTGAGAGCAACCCGTACTGTAGTTAGTTTGAGTGGTGTCAACTATCTCAGGACTTTGCAGATCAGTACCCTCACTTTGTCTTGTTGAGACTTTTGAAATGATATATGTGGTCCAGCTGGGTGGAAAAAATGAACCTGCACATCGTCATTTTTGAGTCTACTATCTACCACTATTGAAAATTTTTACATTCTTGAAAAATACTTTTGAAGCAGTTAACACAAAGAGACTTTCCAGGAACTAAATTTAAATTTGGAAAATGTGTTAACAGCTTGCTCTAATGTTTATTTGTCTAAGTTTTTGTTAACTGTTTTTTTATGAGTTTTCAAAGGGTCACAACAGAACTGCCCATACAGGTGACTGAATTTTAACAAAAACATTTTTTCATATTTACAAACACTAGTGACATCTGAATTAACACGTAAAAAAAAAAAGTTGTTGGTCTTCATCACTAAATTTACAAATTTTAATGGTTTTTTTTTTTTTAGCACTGTACCAATACTTTTGTTTTATGACACTCTTCATTTACATAAATTGCTATGGAACATTGTTCTTCCATTCTTTTATGTGAAATTACTTGAAAATAATGTACAAATTTAACTGATTTTAAAATTTTCAAATATAATATTATTAAGTAAAACTTATTTATTTAGTAAACACTTCCAAACACAGGATGAAATTTGAGACACTGTGTAAATATGTGAACAAGTCACTGAAAAATGTCAGGCTGACCAGTCTGCAACTACAAAGCTAAATGATGTAATCAGCATAAATGAGCATGTTACAACATGAATTTTCCTGACAACTGGAAAGGCCTGTTATAACATGAACAATGTTGAATGTTGAATGGTTCAAACAAGTCTATTTCAACTATAGTAATAAGTATAAAAATATTAATATGAACCTCCTTGGAGCACTTATTTAGGTTTTTCATGATTTTTGAGAAGTTATAATTCTTTTATTAGCACAACACACAAGAAACCTTTTTATTTCCCATAAACATCTACAAAAACAGTTAAGTTGTGA
Source organism: Lycorma delicatula (assembly GCF_047948215.1). Classification (NCBI taxonomy): domain Eukaryota; kingdom Metazoa; phylum Arthropoda; class Insecta; order Hemiptera; family Fulgoridae; genus Lycorma; species Lycorma delicatula. The sequence continues at coordinate 169,625,055 of NC_134458.1, forward strand.
AAATTTGAGATTTTTATCACCAATCAGAGTTATTTGAAGCCAAATTTGAATTTAAAACAAAAATTAGTTTTAAAAAATTCATGAAAATTTCGGGGTAAGTATATCACCATTAATATTATTTGTGGTAAAACTACTAAACACATATAAAAAATAATTCAAACTGTGTATGTCATCCCTGCTTCTTGAAAAAAATTGTCAAAAGTGAAATTTCACTGTTTTTCATGTTTAACTTTATTGGTAATTTTCTCATAGAGAGAAGAGAGATAGGTAAATGAACTACTAGACCAGTCTTTTACCTTGAGAAAATATGAATAAATTGCTTTTTGTTTCATCCTTCCAGGACCAATATTTTTTTATGATTTTTTTTTCCGTAAACCCTTACAATCATGAAAATGACCACCACAGGTAAACGGCTTAAATAAAAAATTTTTAAAATAACTTTAAGGTCCTGAGACATGTAGGAAACAAGTGAGTAAGTTTCAATTTTTTTTTTACATTAACACTGCAGATCTCCATATAACTTAAATATTGTATCACAATTACATACTCTTTAAAAACTTGTTCCATGTAAAGAAAAATATACATACTTAGCAATTAAGGCTAGATGTACATTTACAAAATAAATGTAATAAAAGTTTATACTCCTATATGTTATTTGAACAAATGTCCAACACTCACATGTCACTGGGAATGTGAATTGAACGTTTTTATAGGTTTAGTGTCTTTACTAATTTAAGATAAGGTTTTTTATAAATGGATAATAAATAAATTGTTGTTTTAATCTAAAAGTAAGTTTTTTTTCAACAATTATGATACTGGTCAGTAGCTTTTAACATTCTGATGAATCAACTGAATACCTATGACCAAAATGGCTGTAACCAGCTAAAAAACAAATTTCAGAAATTGGAAAAATTTCTAGTAGTCATATCTGCATAAAGTATAATTCATTTTGTTATGAGTAGTTTGAAAGTTACTACAGAAACCAGTTTTAAAGTCTATATTCTTCTGAAAAAATTATTTTTTTTTAGAACAGTAGTGCTTTTCTCCACACAAAAAGGTTGTAATAAACAAAATATTGTGGATTACAACCTTCTGATGACAGTAAATACTCTTAAAAAATTTAAATAAGTATTTACATTTTTTCTAGAAGAATGGTAAATTTAATGTTTATCAAAATAATGCTTACTTTTATCACATTCTTTTTCGTTAATTAATATTTAACATTACCTATGACATGAAAAGTGAGTTACAAAAAATAAACACAGACAAAATCTGCAACGTCAACATTAACATCTTTATCTTGAGTATCAAAAAGAATAACAAAATGAAAATAAATTACTAACTAAAAATGAAAAATTAATAAATTATTAAATTCATAAGAAATAAAAATAATATATTAGAAAATACAAGATTATACACCTATAAAAAGAGTGCAAAATGTTCAATACAAGCAACACAAAAAAAAGTTATTAAAAATAAAAAATAAATTACTGTATATTCATAAGAAATTAAAGCTAAATTTCTACTTTTACTAAATTTTACTTTTTAAATTTTCATAAAATTGGCTATGTTATGAGGAATATATTGAACGATGTCAAGATCTTTTTTCCCTGAAACAGAATAATTTCTTTTGTATATAAAGGAGATAGATTACTTAAATTTATTACAAGGCTGGCAGAAGAGGTATTCAATTTTGACTTATTGAATAATTTGGGTATATTGCACAAATTTGTTTTGAAGTCCTAGATGTACATTATTATCCTAGAAGTACATTATGAGATCTGTAAGACTATAACACTGTAGAACTAGCACATGAAATCTTCATCCATGCAAAATTAGTAATCCTTAAATCAGATTCTTTACAAATTCTGCTTTCAATAATAGTCAGGTCAATCAAATCTTATTTATTTTTTTATTTATTCTATAGTGCACAACAAACCCACTTACAGTGCACCTACAAATATACATATACAATAATAATAATGTAATCCTACATCTAATTTATAACAAACGTACTAGAATTACTGTCTTGTACAAGTCAGTAAACAGAGAGGTTTTTCTTCAAACAGCATTACAAGATAAGAATTAAAAGTACAGAATAAAAAAAAAATTGTATACATAAAACATTAGGCACACTAATACACTGGAATTCAGCATAGTAAAGCATGTTAATTTAACTTTTGATAATATACAGGGATTGTGTTTAAAAATTCCTTGATGTTAGAGCCAAAAATGTTTATTTCTTTACAGTTTTTATTTGTTTTTCATCATAAATAATAATGGTAAATTCATGTATTGTAAGATATGAGCTCTAAGTATATTGAATATTTGCCTAGAATGCATTTTAATAGCAGGGAATATAAGTTTAAATCTATTTTACTTAACAGTTGAGAGTTATCCGCAAATCCATTAATGATTCTACGTAAATGCATTAAACCTGTGAGATTTCTGCTATACTGTAAAGAAGACAATTGAAATTCCTCCACTAGATTCACTCGATGAATCATGAAAGGATTGACTCTATATGTTTGCTAAAATGCAAATATTTCAACATTTTTATCTATATACCTTCAATTAGACTACTATTTTTTTTTTTTTTTTTGCGAAATGACAGAACTGCCTTAAAATCTTCTTGACATATAAAATAAATCTGAAGCAGATTTTAATTCATTTAATACAAATCACTTCTACCAGTTGAAAGTGGTGATAAATATATTCTTATTCACACAAATAAGATTAAACTAAAATATGTAAAAACCTTTTTTGCACTCACCTCAGTTGTTTGTATTTTTCCAGGGTTAGGTCTGTTTTTCTATACCAAAAATGTTATCTTGTACTTCTTTCAGTCAAGAACTTTAATTTTACTTCTTCCTATATTCATAAATCTAATTGCAGAAGGCAAAGTAATGGAAAGGACATCAAGTCATGATAAACCTTTCTGTACCTAGTGAATTGGAGGGGAATAAAATAACAGCTGATATATGCACAGTATGACCAATATAATAATGCAATAACACAGTGGACTACTTTTACAACCTTCTTCCCAGGAAAAATCACTTACCAAAAATTGTTTTACAACATTTTTTGAGGGTGGTATTTAATTACTGTTATATCAATAGGTAAAGTTCCTTCACTTTAACTCATCAACCACCCATCATCCTTCCCTAATTTTTACAATTATGTCACAATCAGCACATGTGACTTCCTCTGGAAAGGGGAGCACATTGCATCCTCCAAACATTAGGCCCCAAAAAGGTGCATTCCTGCTAGCCTGGAAGGCTATATCACCAAAAGGACTTCAGGGGTGGAATCACGCTGGGAGAATGAAGCTTATACATGGTTAGTCTCCCAAAGGCCAGCCACAGTCAAACAATTTCTCCTCAGTCTAAAGGATTGGAATGCAGCAAATAGTTCTGTCCATAAATAATACAAAATAATTATAACCACCACTAAATAAATAATTACCCAGCCGATAAAAGAAAGACACATCAGCAAGGGACTTTTGTCCAGGTTCTGCGATTAATAGGGAGATACAAATTCTCTCACTATCCTTGCATTCCGTTCTGTATTGAGATATTATTTTTTTTTAAATTCTTGTAATAAGATGTTACTTTCAATTTACAATGATCAATAACAAATAAGTATTATTATAATACAAATGACTTGACTAAAGGTTAATGCGTATATTATAACACATTAGATAACTAAAGAATAGTTGCAATATGAAGTACCTGATGCTGTGTGACAGCAGCTTTTGTAGCTCCACCTGCAACACCAACTATAGCTTTCATTGTAGTCGATAAACATAGTAACTGTGTTGAAAATATTGGTACAACTGGAAGTAAAAACATTTCAACACACATTGCTGAATCATTTAAGAAATCAGCAAAAAGTCGCCATTTTTTACAATCAGCATCAAGGCTTGATCTGCATTAAAAAAAAGTATGGTTACTAGCCACTTAATGAAAGATAGTATAAGTTGACATACATATATATTATGAAAGATTAAGTAGTTTGCTTTTACTCATTTAGCACCTCTAGTCCAAGCTCTGACATACAGTTACTGAATGGAAGAGAGAACTCTCACACATGTCCATAAGCACAATTGTCTCCAAAAAATAATAGTATCTTCCTAACCAGCACTGAAGAAATATCATAACCAGAAACACATGAACAATATTGATGTAATGTAGAGAAAACCATTTTGTTTAAATATGATATACCTGTTGGCAATTTTAACATATTTATGAGTACATTAGCTAATGTGACAATAGAGCAGGTGATGTAGCAGTAGCAGTGCTACACTAGGAAGGAATAAAGTTCCCGCTTTAAATAATTTAAAGAATTGTATCCTAGTAGCAGAATATATTAATTCATTAAAATTAATTGAACATTTATTATTTACTGATTTTTCTTTTCATTACAATTGAGTACATTTGCAGAGAAAGACCTCTGTTTCTCAAGAACATTATTATTACTTTCTTTTATATGATAAATTAATATTAAAGTCATAATTTAAAACTAGATACGACTATTTATTATCTTGAAATAAAATGAATTATTCTGCTCTACTGTTAAAATATATTGGTAGAGAATAAAATTATTATTCTTGTACTATATATATATATATATATATATATATATTTGGTAATGTGTATTATAAAAATATATTTTTAAATGTAAATTATGAATTTTGAATTAAAATAAAACTTATTAATCCTGTACACCAGTAATTATATTCAAATTATTTTACTCAATCATCACATTTTTCATTGTTGTTTTTTATTACATGTATTTTTCAAGTATACAGGATTTAAATTTATTATTATTGAATTCTAAAATTATCATGTTTAGTAAACTAGAAAACAGATGTTTATTGTCCCTGATACTATCAGCATAATTAAGTTTATTTTTTTAATATTATAATTTAAAGGAAAATAATTATACTTTGTTTTAATGTTGTGTATTTATTCATTTTATTTTTGCTTAAATTGACATTTATTAATTTATTTATATCTATAATCATCTTTACACAAGCATACACTATTTCATGCAAATGTATGTGTGTGTGTGTATGTGTGTGCGTGTGTGTGTGTGTGTGTGTGTAGATTGCCCCATCCAGTCTGGAGATATCAGGGGTCCGATACTACCAGGTGTCAAATGGGCAGAGTCCCATCTGTCAAGCTAATTTGCATTCATATAAAACACCAGTAAAAGAGTCTGGAGATATCAAGCAAAAACCTAGCCAAGTAAAAAATATACTACACAAATTCTAATTTGTGAGCCTTTTGTTAACAGTAGTTTATTTTTAACTTTTCACTCATTTAAAAATTTTATTTTATAAAGAAAGTTCCTCTAGTGGTCCTGTAGTAAATTTCTTCCATATAATATCAAATATTTTTCAAACAAAATATTATATGGTAACAAGATGATTTAAAGATATTTTGTATTTACTTGTCACAGTCACCAATTAGAATTAGTTTGTTGTAGTCTTTAGTAGTCCAATCAGAATATTTTCTGGTGAAGACTAACTAAAAAATTGAAGTCAAAAAAGAATAATATATATTCTCAGTCCAGGTAGCCTTGGAAGTAATTACTTAAAATATTATATCAGCATTCATTCCTTTTCTTATTTTTTTCAAAGATTTTCACCATTCTCATTTCTTGTAAATGGCTTCTTTTCATACTATTAATTTTTTTTTTTTTAAGTAGGCTTCCTCATATTGTTGAATATAAGAAAATATTTTATATATACAAAAAAATACAATTAAATTTTTGCTATGTTATAATTTTCTTTAAGTCAGTCTCTAGCAGTTAGTTATTTGTTCTTAATTTTGAACTTATTCAAAACGTTTAAATTTAAAAAAGAATTGAATATAAATATTTTTTTAAAAATGTTCTAATCTTTTGAAATACAATAAATAAAGCATGCAATACATCTCTTTATCATTTCTATTTATTCTTTACTTTTATATCTAACTAACTACATAAGAGAAACTAGGTAGACATAATTTTTAGGAATAACAAAATAAGCCCGTTATAACTGTAACCTATCTGGAAAAACTGTCACTAAGAAATTATTTCTTAAAAGGACCTTACATGAGTCCAAATTTATAAAAAAAAGCGCAAGAAAATAAAACAGATTATAATTTCATAATAAAACTTTACAAAAAACAAATTAAACATAAAATGAAGAAATAAATAAGACTAAATAAAATTAAAAAATATTTATTAAAACATTTTTATCTACTTTTTGTTAATTTAATATAAATTGAAAACAATTGATTAGGAAATACATGATACAAAGATTAAATATTTCACAAAGATAATGTTGCTGACAATAATAAATATAAGCAAATATGAATGTAAATCTGTTTTATTAATGATAAAGTAGTACCACTCTAAGTATTCCTTACTGGAAATAACTAAACATGTAATTTCTAATGATGACTGTTCAACCACAGAACATTTGATATTTGCAAGTATAGAAATTTAAAAACTAAGGTAATGGAAAAAAACTGCTACAAATAACAGATTTTACCAATGAATTCACAATCAGAATTTTTTTTAAAGTTATTTTAAATAAACATTTTAATAAAATTTAACTCCCTAAAACAATCTCACGGCTGCCAGTCTATTATTTGGTTTCTATTTAAGACCAAATTTTGGCTTAGTGATCTAGGAATGTAGCAAGCAACAGGTACATTCATTCCATGAACAAGTAATACAGCTACCTGTGGATATTAATTCAACAAAGCTACCAAAGATATTTAGGAACTTCTAAAATGTGGTACAAATCAACCTGTACAGTAACGCTTGTTTAACTCACAATGATTTTTAACTAATACAGTTTATGAATTCCATATATTCCATAAAACATTAATCATTAATGTATCCATATGAAAATACTTTGCTGTGATCTTTTTGTTCACATCCGTCTCTTAAAAAAACTATATAAGATTTATCTTATAAATAGAAAAATAATCTCAAAGAAAGAAAGAAAGATTAAACTCAATGTTGTATAGAGAGGTTATTATAATATTTAGGGGAAATAATGTGTCAAGTTAAAAAGTAGTCAATCAACAGACTTTTTTTATTAAAATTCTGAAAAATATGTCATTCAGGAGGAATGTCACTGAAAAGGAGTTTTATTGTGTAGAAGTAAGAAATGATAAATAAAAAATGAAACATTTATATATTTTAATTACTTTAATAATGATGAGTGATCCAATTAATAATAAAATAATTACGTGAAAAATGTTTACCCTTTTTTCCAAGCAAAAAGTATACGACCGATCATTCCAGTTCCATCTTTTAATATCCATGTAATCGCAGCACTGAGAGGAGTTGTATTTGTATCTCCAACACCGACACCTTTCATTATAGCCTGAGTCGTTAATGTACCTGACAGGGTACTGCAGAATGCCTAACATAATAGTATTAATAACAATTAGCCAATATGGCAAACAACAGCTTAAAACATTGGACAATATAATTTAATAAATTCTTTTAGCTAAACTGTTGTGTTATTGTTTTTTAGCTATACTGTTTTTAAAAATGAGATTGATGCAGTTAACAATTAAATTATATACAAATAATCTCTACACATATTATTAAGAACTGTGGTATACTGTTCTGACCTAAGGACTTAGTTAGATTTAAAGCTTTCATTAATTTTTAAATGTTAGCTTCAGTGACAAGTTATAAGCAAAATAAAAGACAGTAATTTATTAAACATTTTTTAATTAGATTTATATCAGATTGAAAGTCTAGTTCCTAGAGATTCAATAAAATTATTAAAAGTTGATATTTTTTATAGGTATACTGGAATTGTTCAGAAAGTTATAATGAAAGTTCTCGGCCTGACACAGAATGGAACAAATATGATCAAATGATTGTGATATTTGCCAGTATCATCCTTTAAACGGTGAGCTGTGAGGTTTCAGATGAATTTATTAAGTTGCTTGTTTGTGGTGATTGGGTAAAGCAAACAAATTTTGACATTTTTTAAAATAATGAATAAAATTAAAGTTTGAGTTGTTACACAGTACTTTATTTTAAAAAGTTTAACCCCAACGAACATACAAAAAAAAGTTAGATCCAGTTTAGAGGATTCTTCCCCTTTGTTTTCAATGGTAAAAAGTGGACTGTTGAATTTAAATGTGGTCTATATCAATTCAAGATGATGAACACTCAGGATGCTCAAAAATCTGCTACGACTGATGAAATTGTCACAAAAATTCGCAATACTGAATTAAACAATTGCAAATTGAAAGTATCCAAGCTTGCTGCTACTGAAAACAACTGGAGAGGCTGCATCCACTATATTTTACATGATGTTCCGGGTATGATAAAGTCTTGAGGGTGTTTAAACTTATTTAAATGTAATTCTGCAGAGTTTCTTCTAAGTTTTATGATAGTAAACTGAACATGGATTTATCATTATATACCAAAGACCAAACAGAAGTTCAAACAGTGGGTGGATGTGGGAGAATTGCGCCAAAGGAAGCAAAAATGGTTCCATCTGCAGGAAAAGTAATGGGTATGGTTTTTGGGATTCTCATAGTGTGGTTCTCACACACTATCTGTAAGAAGGTATAACCATTACCAGGAAGTACACTTTGCTAGACTTACACTTCACTACTGAACTGATTGAAGGGTATTATCCAAACTAAACATCGACATCTTGCTAAATAAAGAAGTGTTCTTTCACCATGATAATGCGCCTGCACACACCTCTCAAGTTGCTGCAAAACTCCATGACCAATACCTTAAAGTGCATCCACATGTGCTGTATTTGCCGGATTTGGCTTCCAGTGATTATTTCCTCTGTCCAAACAAACATAAAGAAATTGCTCATTGGACAAATATTCACTTCAAATGATGAGATCAAAGCTGAGACAAACACATCTGGAAAAATTACATTTATGCACAGCTGGGAAAATCATATTATACTGAAGGTATAAAAAAATAGAAAAATTGTTTGGTCTAAATGTACTGAATTGCTAGTTAACTACAATGGAAATTGAAATCTGAAAAAGCTTGTGTTTTTTCAACACACTTAAAAAATTCTACATGCCATTTTTGTTTTTATGCTTAAATATAAGGTGTCATAATCATAAAGATTGTATGGATGTAATGTGAACCAAATTTTAATGTCTGTGTTGCTTACATGCTCCATGGTAAACTCAGCAACTGGTATATTGCAGAACCTCCTATTACTGCAATTAAAAGAAGATTACTATAAATACTTTCTAATAAAATGGCACCTCATTGAGATATGGAAGTTTGCCAACATCTCAATGAAATACTCTCTTATCACTACACTGGTTACAGCACACATCACATGACTTTGTCGACTACAGTCAGCCTCCTAGGTTACTATGTCTTGCACTAGCTGATTTCTTCAACATGAATGTTAAGGACGTACATTGTGCACTCTCTCTCAATACTCACAACTCTGGATAAGATTAAAAGATTACATCAGTACAACTAAGGAGTTAATTAAAATTTTATAAAGGAGGAATTTAACTATCATTTTAAAGTTGTTCATATAATAAAAGAATGTACTTTCAAGTGAGAATAAAAATTTCAATACATCATAATTCACTAATCACTTTTTATTTGTAAACTTCAAATACATAGTACCTGAAATCTGACAGTCATTTCAAATTATCCCGTAATTATAGGTACAACATAGTACTAATAAAAAATTTTAAAAAATGTTTGAACTTATAAAAGTGTAGTAGTATTATTTCATACACATTAACTTATTATCTACAACTGTTATCTAATGCCAACAATTACATCTTAAATAAACAACATTAAAATTAAAAACATTTATTTTATAAAACTATAATAAAAATTGGGCAATAATAATTGGAATTTAAACATAAGAGTTAGAAAAAAACAGAATAGATAAATTATATGTGCATGATGTGCACATGAATAAACGCATATTTCATTATTATTATTATTAATAATAATAATATAAATAAAAATGATCGATAAGAGGTTATTTGACAAAGTCTGCAGCTAATCAGTGCTTATAAAAGAGGTGGTAACTAACAATGCACTTTAATCTTAAAATATAGATGACAAGAATAAAATAATTTCAATCAAATGAAAAACAAATCTAAATATATTAGGCTACAAACCTGAATGCTATCCCACAACTGATAATCAAAGTAATCTTTACTAACACTTTCTGGATAACCTTGTGGAAGAAATACTTCCTGAAAAAATACTTTCATTCTATCAAGAAATGACTGATGCACAGATTCCTTATTGTTTTTAAATTGCACTAATGAATCAGAACCTGTAATGTATATCAAAAAGTCAAATTAAGACAGTAAATATATACCAATAATATTTAAATGTATCACAAAATTCTCCCAGGACTTTCATAACCTATTCTATTTTTGAAAATAATGGAAAAAATTCATATAAACAATTGTCCTAAAATGCTTTATTTGCAAGTTACAGCTAATGAAAGATTTACTACAATTTCAGCTACCCCGGTGAAATGAGATTGTACCGAAATTTCTAGGATATTAATTAAGGGGGCAGAATTAGAGATTCCTTATGGGTTTTGACCTAAAGAAGTGAATAAAATAGGTCCCAGAATTGTACCTGCAGTAGTTTTTGAGAAATCTGCAGTAAAAACCAATAAATTGGGGTAAAAACTCTGTTTTTTATGTTTGACGTATAATAACTTATATGTTGAAAAATATTGTATACAAAACAAAAATACATTCTACTAAGAAATTAGTTGTCCGCATTATGGATGCGACCGAGCAACTTATGTATAGTCCTGAAGAACTAAAACGAGCAACAAAAACAGTATAGAGAAGTGTGCCAAGAAATATGTTGAAAATGACAGGCTCATTTTTGAACATTTATTATAAAATGGTACTTATTATGCACTTTAATCTAGTGTAATGTTTCTGAATAAAATTTGAATCTTTTTTAACTTTTCTTTGTTTTATTCAACTTCTCTTACACCATTTTGTTTTATTTAAAAGTTATTTAAGTTTTTAAAAGTTTTATGTGTTCATTGCCCATTTAATGAATTTATTCTATGCCAAACATAAAAAAAGGGTTTTTACCCCAATTTATTGGTTTTTCACCACAGATTTCTCAAACTATACTTAAGATATAGTTCTGGGACCTATTTAAATTGATTTTAGGATCAACAAACATAGGAAATCATTAATTCTGTCCCTTAATTAGTGTCCTAAAAATTTCAGTATGACCTCATTTCACGATCGAAATCTTTCACTAGCCGTAACTCGCAAACAAAGCATTTTAGGACATATGTTTATATGAACTTTTTCCATTATTTTTTCTCAAGTAGAATAGGTTGTGAAAACTTTGTAATACACCAGTATATTCCACAATTTTAATTCCATTACAGGCATTATTTATTACCTGGAAGGAACCCTCATCAAAAAATCTGAAAAATATTTTTAAAAAAAACCCTTAAAAATTTATTTACTTTAAATATTTTTCTTGAAAACTTTCAGTAAAATGCAACCTCAGCAAGTAAATTAAAAAAAAAATGTTTCTATAAGGGGGCATGGAAGTTCCTTTTCAAAATTTCTCATAGTTTCCAAGTTAAAGTTGCTTAAAATTATATTTCTTTTATTTTTATCCATTGATGTTTTTTACCAAGATACATTTTTGCTAAGTAATAACAAAAATATTTACGTTGGCAAGTTCAAAACCTAAACATAAAACAAGTTTTTTTTAATTTGTAAAAATGTTTTTGTACTTAATAATTTTTTTATAAAGTAAAAAATAAATGGAAAAACTTATTTTCCAATGGGAAAGAAGCCTCTCATATGTATAGAATGTAATGTTAATAAATGGAATAACTTTGGGAATTTATTGGGGAATTAAAATTATGGAAATAGTTTTAATAATCATAATTTCTTTAAAGACACTTTATATTCCATCTGTTTGCCTTTTCATAATTTAAAAAAAAAAAAAATCACATAAAAAAATGGGGTTAAATATTTTACTAAAATTCTATATAGGTTGAACCATCATCTTTTATAAAATAAATAATTAATTCTTATATTATTATGTTTTCAAAAGAGTCGCCATTTCAATTTTTTTTAATCATATCTTGATAACTATTAATCCCGTCAAAATATTTTCTATTTGATAACACTTTGAACAAAAGTAAATCTCACTTTCTGTTCAAATATGATTAAACCCCCCTTTATGAATCATGAGACCTTGCCGTTGGTGAGGGGGCTCAGTGATACAGAGTAGCTGGACTGAAGGTGCAACCATATCGGAGAGGTATCTGTTGAGAGCATGTTAAGGAATGATTCCTGAAAGAGGGCAGCAGCTCTTTCAGTAGTTGTTAAGGGCGTGAGTCAGGACAACTTAAACGGCCATATCAACATCACTCAATCCTCTGAGTACTGTGCAGCTGAAAGCAATGGAAAACTACAGCTGCTTTTTTTCCAAGAAAATGTAGCTCTCTGCTTTTTCATATAGCAATGATGGAGGCGCCTTCCTTGGTAAAATATTCTGGAGGTAAACTAGTCTCCTGTTCGGATCTTCGGGTGGGGGACTACTAAGGAGGGGGTCACCAGAAAATTAAAAAATAGCATTCTACGAGTCAGAGCGTGGAATGTTAGAAGTTAAAAAAGGTTGGTAGGTTAGAAAATTTAAAAAGGAAAATGAATAGGATAAATGTAGATGTAGTAGGAATTAATGAGGTTCGGTGGGAAGAGGAAGGCGACTTTTGGTCAGCTGATTTTAGAATAATTAACTCAGCTTCAAATAATGGGCAGCCAGGAGTAGGTTTTGTAATAAACAAGAAGAAAGGGAAGAGAGTAGAGTATTTCAAAATGCATAGCGATAGAATCATTATAATAAGGATAAAATCAAAACCTAAACCGACAATGATCTCTTTTGACCTCTAATATTACTGATTATACTGAGAAATACTCATCGCTGTCTAAACTAATTCGTGTATTTACTTATTGTTTTAGATTCATTCAAAATATTAAGCATAAGTCTACTAACGATAGAAAATTTGATGCATTGTCTTCAAATGAATTAGAATTCACTCTTGAATTTTTCATTCATCAATCTTTTATAATAAAAATAGTACTTTACCCTTTCAGTTTTATTTAATACAGTCTCATCAATTGCAAGAGGATCTGTTGGAAAATTATTATAACCACCATCAAATGTACTGTTCTTCAGTTCTGTACAATTTCCTGAAACACAAAAAAAAAAGCTGGCCAAGTATTGCATGACTTCCTTAGACATGCTGACCAAATATAACTATTGTTTTCTCCACTGATAATACTGTACTATTAAATACACACCTATATCATTAAATAAAAATGAAAACATACGTTACTTTAGGTTTATTATGGAATAATTACTTAAATTAACTTATGAAGTCAATCAAAGGGAAGTTAAAATATTCAATAAAAGACATATTTTATCAATTGTTTCTGGTATCTATGATCCATTAGAATAAAGGGAACTGGTAGAAAACCTTGGGTTTCAGACGATATATTGCAGCTGATGGATGAATGTAGAAAATATAAGAATGCTAGTGATGAAGAAAGTAAAAGGAACTATCGGCAATTAAGAAATGCTATAAACAGCAAGTGCAAACTGGCGAAAGAAGAGTGGATTAAAGAAAAGTGTTCAGAAGTAGAAAGAGAAATGAACATTGGTAAAATAGACGGGGCATACAGGAAAGTTAAGGAAAATTTTGGGATACATAAATTAAAATCTAATAATGTGTTAAACAAAGATGGTATACCGATTTATAATACGAAAGGTAAAGTCGATAGGTGGGTGGAATATATTTAAGAGTTATACGGAGGAAATAAATTAGAAAATGGTGTTATAGAGGAAGATGAAGAGGATGAAATGGGAGAAACAATACTGAGATGTGAATTTAAGAGAGCATTAAAAGATTTGAATGTCAAAAAGGCTCCTGGAATAGACGGAATACCTGTAGAATTACTGCGCAGTGCAGGTGAGGAAGCGATTGATAGATTATACAAACTGGTGTGTAATATTTATGAAAAAGGGGAAGTTCCGTCAGACTTCAAAAAAAGTGTTATAGTTATGATACCAAAGAAAGCAGGGGCAGATAGATGTGAAGAATACAGAACAATAAGTGATAGTATGATTATACATATAATATAAAGAAATTATGGCCCTGAGCAAAGCCAGATAGATAAGCTAATAATGCATTGATCTTTGTTATTTATTCATTTAATTTTTTCTTTTAACAAATTTTAAGTAAATTTCCTACAGTTCAAAAATACTTATATATTCCCATGCTTAAAACTTGCATGTTGTGGTTAATGTTTCTGATATGTGTTCTGTTTTCAGAGGCAAAATTTGATTTTATTGTGGGAAATGTCTGCATCACTGTATCCCTGAGTGAGCGTGTGTCCAGTATAGTATATAAAGCAATCACAGCAGTTCAAAAATATATATCTGTGTTACTACGGGGCAGATCCAGGGGGAGCCATGGGGGCCATGGCCCCCCAAAAGTTTTGCATTTTGAAAACCCTGTTGAAAAGAATTGAAATACTTTACCAATACTGTATTGTCAAATAATAAACTGCAACTGTAAGTAACATGAATATATCTTTTTTCTTAATAGGTAATTAAAAGAGGCTAGGTCGCTTTCTCTAATGCACATTCATAACGACATGCAAATTGATATAAATCACGTTATAGATCGGTATGCTAAGATGAATAATCATCATCATGAATTTAATTTTGTAAATAAATTATTATATTATTATTACTGCATTAAATAACATATATAAAATTTTGGATTGTAATGGATTAATTATAAATATTGAAATGAAATAACAAAGAAAAATCAACTTAATTTAAATCTTCATCTTTTTATTTTTTATCCTACCTTACATTATTATATAATTTTGATTCTTTGCATGGCAGTTCTGATTAAAGTTTTTAGGACTGTACAAGCCAAGCTTAAAGTTAATTTAACTACTAGAGTCCCCATGAGAGTAACTTCAAATAACTTACAGCTTAATTTCTATAAATCAAAATAAAATTGTAAAAACTTAAGCACTTGTTTTTTTTTGTCGAAACCGTCCCTTTTTGCCTCTTTCACAGCAATATAATGATTGATTGGATGATTTTTCACATTTAAAGATAGTTCAGAATAGTATGTATGTAAAGTATGTATCCAATAAAAGTGTATGAAATATTACATACCCAAATTAGAAGGGAGTAGGAAAATGTAACCCCTTACCTCCCAATGGTCCCCCCCCCCAAATTCAGTTGTTGGATTTGCTCCTGCTTTTTTCTTTTTTTAGTATTCCTGATTTATTTTTTGAAAACGACAAAGTAACTTTCTTTCCTGAAAATACTAGAAAGAAATTTTATATTAGTTGATGTACATTAATGTTATGTATTCTCTGTCACTACATGTTTTTTTTCTTGATCTGTATTTTATGAACCATATTGTCTACAATTGGGAGGGGGAAAGACATTAACTTGTGCATGTATATATCAATCAACCTATCCATACTTTACAAGAATTTAAATATAAACTGACAATTAGATCTACAGTCTTATTAATATATGGGAATGATAACCTTTTTTAATTTTATTACCAAGTACATGGGTGAAAATGTGAACTGATGAACTACAAAACTTAAGCAATTCAATTTCATGAATAATTTAATTCTGAACAATCCCAAAATTGATTTGATCTATCAAAAATTCTGTACATTTAAATTGGTACACAGAACATTATAACATAGTGAATGATATCCTCATCTACTTTGATCTAAGTAATGCCAGCAACATGAAATACAACTTCTCATTAAACAACACAATGCAGATAAAAGACTGTGAAGGATAAGTGCAATTCAAATAAAAATTACCATTACAACACTTAAAAAACAAACAAAAGTATTACCTGGATATTTAACATATATAACATCTTTTCCATCTGATCCATATTTCTCACTGTACATTACTTCGTACGACATGTCTGAAGTAAGAGCCAAACAATAATTGAAATTTGTTGTATTATATGGCTTATTTCTACCTTTACGTTAGTTTATTATTATTATTTAACACTAACATTACAGTATCTGAACAAAAATTATTATATCGTACTACAACAATATTGTCTATGTTTATCACATTTAATGCAACAATATAAAACAAATAATAATATTTTTTTAATAAATTTTAACTGGGAAATCCTCAGAATAGTTATTATAAATCAATCAATATACAAAACGAATAATAAAAATAAAATTAACTTCACGTGGATAGTACTGTCATGACTTTACCGATAACGCTATACGAACACGTCAATCAAAGATCGTAAAATGCGAACTTTAAAATTACACAACAGTTATAATTTACGAACAAAACAGCTGATGTTATTTACCAACTTCATCATCAAATCATGTTTTACAACACGCGACACTTTCGACATAGCAACCAATAACCATTGTTTTTTTACGGAAATAAAGATATTTTTTTAAAAATTGGAATAAGAAACACTACCCTCGATTAAGAAAATTAGTTTTCTAACGTGTATTGCAATTTATTTAATTATATTGTAATTTATCATCTCTTGTCTTTCATGATTAAACACGTCAACTTTTTCTATTGTCAGCTTTCAACGTGATTAACGTGCCGTTCAATCAGTGGATGATGGATCTATTTGCGTAGAGGTTATGTGTACCGGTTTTTTCTAGGTTATGTTTTAGAATGTTTGTATTTTTAAATGTCATTCAGTTAAAGCGTTATCACCTTTTTAATTTCTTTGAGATTATTAAAACGTACTTTGGAAATTTTACCGTAAGATATTATTTATAGAAAATATGTCGGAGACCCGTTTTGTCGGTGCAGACACTTTGGCAATATTAACTGGGCTATTTTTCCGATGGTGTGTTTCTCTATTTTCGTATTCTGGAGAAGGAAAGCCTCCAATGTATGGTGATTATGAAGCGCAACGTCATTGGATGGAATTGACTGTGAATTTACCGATTACGGAATGGTATTTTAATACAAATGATAATGATCTCTTATATTGGGGATTAGATTATCCCCCTTTAACAGCTTATCATAGTTTTATTTGTGGTTATTTTGCTAAATACTTCAACCCTAATTTTATAAAATTACATACATCTAGAGGGTATGAATCATTAAATCATAAATTTTTTATGAGAGCTTCTGTATTTATTGTCGATCTAATGACTTTTGTTCCTGGAATATGTTTATATTTTTCATGTTCAAAATCAAGAAAAACTGAAGTTTATAGATCTGGTGGAGGTGATGGACCCAGTGAGATACGAAATAAAATTTCACCCACCCTACTGATTTTTATCGCATTGATATATCCAGGATTATTATTAATAGATTATGGTCACTTTCAGTATAACTGTGTTTCATTGGGTTTGTTTGTATCTGCTGTTGTTTGCACCATGAAGAATAACTATGTCTTATCATCTGTGTTATTCTGTTTAGCATTAAACTATAAACAAATGGAATTGTACCACTCACTACCATTCTTTTTTTATTTTCTTGGAATCTGTTATAATATTCTACAGTATGAAGGTTTTAAGCCAGCATTTAAATTATTGTTTAATATCAGTCTGTCAGTGATATTAAGTTTTTTTATTATATGGTTACCATTTATTTTTGATGTAAATCAAATATCTCAAGTGATTCAAAGATTATTTCCTTTATCACGTGGTGTTTTTGAAGATAAGGTTGCAAACTTTTGGTGTTGTTTTAATGTGTTTTATAAAATAAGATTATTTGTAAATAATGATACCATGGCAAAAATTTGTTTAATTGATACATTGTTCTCTGTACTACCTAGTTCTGTTGATTTATTTTTAAATCCAACGTTTCAGAAATTTAAAATTTCACTCATAAATTCATCACTTGCTTTTTTTCTCTTCTCATTTCAAGTTCATGAAAAGAGTATATTATTAGTTGCTGTACCGGTATTATTATATTTTCCACAAGACCAGTTCTTTTGTTTCTGGTTTTTGATAATTTCAACTTTTAGTATGTTACCATTGTACATAAAAGATAATCTTCATGTACCGTACATAAGTTTAACCTTATTTTTTTATTTCTTTATTACATCGTTGCTAGATTTAAAAACGACTATAAATTCATCTATTGCCATAATACAGAATAAGATACCATCTATTATGAAGAAAAGATTATTTATTACAAATAATATTTGTAAAGTAATTTATTATATGTTTTTAACATCCATGATCGGATGTTTAGTATTAACATTTATAATTTTATGTTTAGAACCACCTTCACGTTATCCTGATTTATTTCCATTACTCGTTTCATTTTATTCATGTATCCATTTCATTATGTTTTTTTTGTATTTCAATTTTGTACAGATAAGTGCAAAAGGTTGTATAAAATTAAAATTAAATTAATGAATCGTAGCTAATTAGTAAAACTGATCTCAAAATATTTTAACTAGTTATAATGAAAGACCATAAATAGTTTTTAAAATGTATTACTTTTGATAACCTTTATTTAAAATTTTTAGGGGATTTATATAAAAGATCAAATGACATCTAAAGTATATGATGTTTTTATGGTCTGAAGAATTGTATTGCAGTAAGTAAGTGAGAAAATATTGTCATAAAAAAACAATAATCTTATGTTATTTATATAATTTCTGTTTTAAGTATTATTATTATTATTATTCTCCTATTTGTAATAATTAAATTATAATACTAACCAAATAATTTTTTTCTTACCTACATCATTATTTATACAGTGTGCACTAGGATGCCTTCATTATCAGTTATATGTAGATTAGGTGCCATAACCATAATGGTTATAGTTGACCTGACAAGACAAAATTACTTCTAAAATGTCACAGCTAATTTTAAGAATAACATTCATCCCGTGCTGTGATTGCTAAGAAGAATGAGAAATAAAATGATTAAGTGTTCCCCGCCTCACTGCGTTGAATACATTGTCATATAACAGCATCCAAGGCCCATTGAAATTCAAGTGATATTCAATCGTAAAAGTACATCTGTTCACCACAGAGACTGCCTGTAAAACATTACTGTCACCATAGTCATAGAAAGATTGTGGTAGTCTAAAGCAACAAATTTATGTATATCATCCTGTAAGAAATATTGCAGATATCATGATATAATGTGTATACTTTTAAATAAAATTTAGAGAATTTTATCATTTTTTTTATTACTAAAGATACTTTTGTTAGCTACTGTACTTTCAACAACAAAAAAATCTCTTGAATCTGCTATTATTTTCACATAAAACAGGTAGTTTCTTTTGTCTTCCTTATTTTAATTAATACTGATTTTGAAAAGAAATATTAGTTTTGTAGTTTTTTTTAATAATATTTTTAAAATAGAAAAAAACATTTATTATAGTTGAAATAAAAATTGAAATTTTATGTATTAATGGATTGAAGTATGCTTTATGAGCTAGCCAAATTTCAATTCAGTTGATTAATTTTTAAATTATCTGTAGTGTGCTTAAATTATCTGTAGGAACAACATGAATATTATAATATTTAAAAAACTAATTAAAATGCTGGGAGAATATAATGTAATTTTGAAGTAAAATTAATTTGTGCGTTTAAAAGTAATGTAATGTATTTCAAAATATTAGCAGTGAAATCAGGGGACCTTCAGTTAAACAATTTCCATGTAATTTGGAAGCATGTTGTTTCATAATATTTAATGTTCATAAAGGTTCATTAACCTAATAACAGTCTATACTAGAAAGTAATGATTTTATTTTGTTGATTATTGGTTGTACCATATCTCCAAAATATAAATTGTAATGAAAACTCACTCACTACCTCTGATTTCTTTAAAATCAAATTATTTATTTTTTTTTTTTAATTATGTAGAAATTTAAATAAATACTTTTTTACCTCTCATACTACAGTTGAAATTGTGAAGGAAAGCTAACATGTAGCACAAATATTTATTTATGTATTTTTTCCATGGCTGCCCAAAAAGGAGTATAATGTATTTAGGGTGTATGTATGTTTGTTCCACTGTAGCAGTTCAATGGCTGTACCGATTTAGATGTACGACTGTGCATTGGAATCCATATATTACTGGGAGTATCATAGGCTATGTAAATATATATATATATATATATATAGTAGTGGAGATTTCCTGGTTGAAGCCCAAACTTTAATTAATTGAGTTAATAAACTGTAAACTGTTAGCTGGGTTTGAACTGAATGTTCCAAATCAATTGAATGAATAATATTACAAAAATAATACAATTAAATTTACGTTGAATAAAATAAATGAAAAAAATTTTGTTTAATAATAATGGGCTTCCCATGGGGACTGTGTGTAAGACTAGAGTGGTGAGGTGAGGTGATGTGAGCACCTCGTATGAGGCTAGACCAATCATCACCCATCAACTAGTAACTGTTACATGACTGCCCAAAAAGGAATGAAATATATTTAGGGTGTATGTTTAACCATAGCAGCTCAATGACTAAACCAATTTAGATGTATGACCCCGTGTTGAAAACCTTACTTTATCTGGAGTTTCATAGGCTATATATATATATATATAAAATATGACACAAAAACATTATACTACATACAAATATTAGATACAAAATTGTCACTCACATTGTGTTTAATTATCCTGTATTAAAGAGCTATGCTTATCAGCAATGTTTTTTTTTTTTTGGCAATCGTGTTCTTTAATTTTTAATATTTATCTTCTGTTTATATTAGTCAAAAGCATACACTTTTGAAATCTCGCATATAAAAATGAGGATTTTAAAAATAATTTTTCATGATACATTTCTGGATATTTTTTATGATTATCTCAATATTTAATTCATAACATTGTTTGCTATTAATACTAGGGGTAAACATATTGTGTTAATTTATATATATTTTATTGTAATGAATCTTGTAAGCAATATTTTTAAATAAATAATATATTCATAAACTTAAAAGTTATTATAACCTCAGTATTTTTTATATAAATGATGTCATTCAAACCATAATTGTCAACAAAATTTCTGTTGATATGCACTTATTAAATATATTTAAATAATAAATTATTTTGTAAAAGTTATGTTCAGATATTTCAGAAACTGTTTTTTTAGATTATTTATAAATGTTAGACTTTCAGCCTGTTAATGATTATTAGTTATTACGTAAGATATATTAATTATGTTGCATGTATGTGTATCTGGCCATTATTATTATTATTATTATGTTTTTAAGACAAGGAGATGGAATAACTTATGCTCCTTGACTTTATGACAAAATAAATTATGGTTGGTAGGACTTATAAGAATTTGACTCTGGATTAGACATGATCATTTTTATATAAACATTGTCTCACAAAAGACTAAGCAGATCTGAAAATTTTTCTACTTCTTACTAATTCTATTACTTATGAAAAATTACATGCACATTTTTAAACTAATATATAAGAAAATAAAAGGGGACTAAATTACATGATAAGAAACTTATATTCATAATTTTTTAATGAATGTATTCACAATTCATGCAACACATTTTAGTAATGAGTAGGTCCATGTCATCATAACTTATTTAAAACATTATTACATGAATTTCCAGTACAAATAAAAATTAAGGATCGAGTAAAAAAATTTGTAATAAGTATGTATGTACGTTGTGTAGCTTATTACACTTGCTATAAGAAAAACTCTCTTGGGTCCAATTAAGTACTATAATCTAATAATTATGTGTTGCCCGTAACAGAATGGTTGTGGGTTACCTTATATTATTAATCATTCAAAAAGATTATCATTTAAAATATTCTTAAAGGTTATTAGTAAAGAGTGAGTAACAACACATGCAAAAAAGCTGAAACTCTCAAACTATATTAGAAAAAATTGAAAGTGGCAGCATGTTTTGGTTAGAAGTACCAATAAAAGTATAAAAGCAATAATAACTCTGTTTTTCTTTTAAATTGTATAACTATATAATTATTTTGTTAATATTTTTTTGTAATTAAAATTGTTGCAATACAGTAGTCACTGATAATTCTCAGAATGATAAAATTATTTGAGTTTTCTTTCATGACAGTTATTACATGACATGTATAAGCTATATGTAGCGTATATTGTACAACTTGTAATTGCTGTTCAACGCGTGAAATATTAGTGTTTAGGTTTTATATGACATCATCTGTGTAATTAACTTTAGAAACATATCATTATTAAAATGTTAATAATAGATGGATCCATTGCATATTGTGATACAGATTTCTTAAATTTATATGTACTTATAAATGTTTATTTTTTTTACATTAAGAAATATTTTAAACAATTTTAATTAAAATTATATTTTTTTAGAAGGTTTAACTCTATAATATCGTAGTTTGTATTTTTAGGAGGATTAGGCAATAATTTCATCTCTATCAGATTAAATATTTCTACAGTTACCACACAGGGAAGAGAGTAACTGGACAATTCTTATGCATAGCTCCTGCCCTCCACCTTACTACATAAATTTCAAAGTTCCAGTAATTCATTAGGTGTCTTTTATTATTCCCAGAGTGACAAGACAATTTACACGGATTTGAATACTAGATCATGGATACCGGTGTTCTTCGGTGGTTGGGTTTCAATTAACCACACATCTCAGGAATGGTCGAACTGAGAATGTACAAGACTACACTTCATTTACACTCATACATATCATCCTCTGAAGTATTATCTAAACGGTAGTTACCGGAGGCTAAACAGAAAAAAGAGAGAGAGAGAGTGACAAGACAAAACCCACAAAATATCCTGGGAAAGAAGCAATCAAGGATAAAAAAGGATAAATCTTCCTACAGAGGTACTGTATAACAAGAAAAATTTATTTGTCCAAAGGAATGCTTCAAGGCACTTCCACATACTGAGTATTCATCCTGTTCATAATTCCTTGGAAGATTAAGGTATTATCCAGGATGAGAGCAGCATGTTACTAAGCAATGATTTTTCTTTCTGAAGACTAAGGGCTTTCTGAAAAATGTCTCTAACTTTCTATAGGAAAACTATTGTTAATAGGCAAGGATATCTGTTCACAAGGGCTAATCCTGTTGTCGATGGTTTTATAGCTTCTGCAGTAAAACTCATTCTATTTTATTATGCACTTAAACTGTTCAACATAAAAAAAATTTGAAAAGTATTGGTTCCATCTTGGGTATAATACCTATATTTTTTGAAGGGTTTTAGGCAAAACAGATGGTTGCTGTATAAAGTGTTATTTTGATGAAAATTTTTATCTTGTACTGTAGGCTCTTCCATAAGTAGATTGACCTTTCTTATTTTTCAAGACAATTTTTCCCTTATCCTTGATCTTTTCTGCACCAGTGTTTGTAGGTTTGGGTTAAGTCCATCCTTAGAAACATTAAGAACCTTGTTGTGACATAGTAGATGTTCTCTCACGGAGCCTATTTATTATTTTATTGAGTAAATGGTTCTTAATTTTTCTTAAAATATAAATAATGTGCCACTTATTTTAAATATAATTTTCTTAAAAAATATTTCTTTTCTAAACTGAGTGATTTCTTTGTTGGAATTTTTTCACATTAAAAACAATTGTTTTAAACAAACCCAATCTACTGTAGTACACTTATATTTTCCTCTTCAAAATAACCTTATTGATTTTTGGCAAAAGCAAACTACATTTTCTAGATGCAGAAGAGAATCTATTTATTTATTTTACTTAATGACTTGCTTAACTATTTTATCACCTTAGTGATTCATGTACCTGTTTTATTTATATTGAATAATATTCTTTATATGAGAATGAACATTCCTTACTGCTTGCATCTATTTGATTGGTTTAATGAAAGAAATATAAAAATTATCATTAGTATTTACACATTAAAATAGTCTCTTCTCTAATAAATAACTTAAAAAAGAAAAAAAAGATTGGTAATGTAAAAAGTTTAATATTTTATGGCTATATTATTACTTTTATTTCCTTTTAACAACTAATTTTCTTTGTAAAACTGAAAACTGTATTGCCATTAAGTTGAAATTTTACTGTATGTATGTTTTTCTATATATGCCAAATTCCTGATAAGTATTTAAATTTAATAAGAGAAAGCATAAAAATAATAAAAAAAATACAGGTGTAATAATAATAATAATAAATTTCTGTTATTTTATATTTCATACATTCACTTAGTTAAATAAATTGTTTAATTGAAATATATTTGATTTGATTTAGACCATATTAATTGAATTTAAAAAAAAAACATTCTGTCAGTCACTCTATTGGCACTTTTTAAGTTTATACTTTAAATTTTTAATAACAGGATATTTTAATCAAAAACATATAAACTTAATGTTAAATCTAAGTGATAAAGTAGAATATGACTGTAAACAAGAGTTAGAAGCATTTACATTTTACTGTAATGCTAAACATATGTTCAATGTTACATGTGCAGTTTTACTGTCATGCTTGAAATAAATTGTAATATTTTTATTGTTAAAAATGATTGTGGATAATTTACCGTCTTCAATTAATATGTATTAAAATATTAATAAAACTTAGTGTACACTAAAATTTTTTTTGAATTTGTAGATTAAGTTTCAGAAAGAAGTTAAATATTATTTACTTAAGAAACTCTCTGATATTAACAAATATTAAAATAAAATTATATTTTGTTTCTTATACATAAAAATAAAAGTGAAATGTTATCGATGGGAGTACTGTTTATAAAATTATACTTTTAAATGAACAAGTTTGTAAATAACTTTTTTATAAGGCTTGTTTTGTATATACTGTAAATAAAATTTATCATAAAATAAATCTGGCTTTGCCTTTTTTTAAGTGGAATTCCTCCTTATTAGTATATATTTTAATATTACCATAATTTCATTTATTAAAAAATTACTATTAATTACTATTATTTTGTTAAATTTAGGATAAAAATATATTTAAAAAAAATGATTAAACATGCTATTTTACAAATAAGTAAGGCAACTGCACTAGCATTTATTATAAAAGGATTGATGAATTTTTCATAATTAATACATATAAAAAAATTACATAAAATGATAGCCTATTTAAGATTAGTAATATTATAAAGTATATAAATCTGTTCAAATACAAATTTTAAATATTCAGGTACATAATTTAAGTATGCAGTAAATTAAGTATGTAGATTGGCCTATTTTTAAAAATTCATTAAAAATAATATTGTTTTTTATAAAAAGAAAAGACTTAAGTTTAAATAAATCATTCAGAAGATTTTTTTAGATGTTTAGGTAATTAAAGGTATTATGTAAGCTGTACAGTACAGAAATACCTGAAAACATGTTCTGATATTTTTAAGAAATCCCTAGATATTATCTAGATGAGAATGTACTCATTATTAATCATTCAGGCTTACAATTTTAGTGAGACGCTTCTAATTGTAAAATTATGGTTTAAATATAATTGTTTACGACGTGAAATCAGTTTCATCATCCCCAAAATTAGCATTTTAGTAAATTCATCGAGAAAACTTATAAAATGTTATTAGTTGTTTGAAAAGATTTTAAGATAAATTTTTATAGGCTTTTCATTACTGAAGATGGAATAAGATTTAAAATTTAACTGTTAGTGTAATATTTCTGATAATATTAATAATACAAAATGCATTATAAAAATGCTTTACCTTGTATAAAAAAAAAATTGTTTGTATTCAAGGAGGGATTAGAAGGTTTTAACAACAGTTTTGTTGATCATTTCCATTTAACATATATTAAACTACATAATTTCAAAAATTGTTTTAATAAGTTGCAGAGCTTGGAAAGTGCATATATATAAACATTATGTATATATAAAATTGTTTTATTTAAAACAATATTTTCTTGTTGTTCAAACAAGTTCTGTATAAAATAAAATAAGATAAAAAAACTTCCTTATAAAAGAAGTTATTTTTGTAATTTGAATAAAAACCAAACTTAAGAAAGTCTTCTTTTGTTAGCCACACTATATAAACAAAATGATTATAAAAAATTTGAAAAAGCGTTTGACTTTGAAGTAAGAAAAACGAATCGCACTCTTTTTTAAGGATGAATAACTGGATAGGTTATTATTACCTGAAATTATCAACAAAAGCTACAAATGAGACAAAAGAACACAAAAGTTTGTAAATGTGACATGCAACAAATGGAAATAACTCATATGTAAGGTTGTAAAGGGGCCAAAAATTTAAATAATTAAACCAAAATTAGTATAAAATTAATAAAAAAAAAAAAATAAACTAACAAAAAAAAGTAGATAAAATTATTTACACACACAAATAAACACATTAATAATAATGTACTGCACTTATAAATAACTTAATGATTGCTCTACTTTTTAAATATTGTAGTTATTCAGACTAGTTTTATTTCTCCTTCTTACAAAACATCCTAGGTCAGCAGAAATTAAGTTTTTCAGTCCACTCAAATGATGACATTTTGGATCTATCTGATGTTCCATGAAAAGAAGGAACAAATTATTTTATTAACAATAAATATAATAATTTTCATAAGTAAAGTTAGTGTAATTTATAGACAAGTAATTAATGTAGGAGTGAAAAGGGCTTCCACTGAAAGAATGAGTAGCAATTGAAAAATATATTAAATTTCAGGCAAAAGTTTTATCAGATTTTACAATTTAAAAATTTGTCATTGTCATCTACGAGGTGTGTGAGAAAAGTAATCAGACTGACTTTTTACTTACCAAAGTTTTTATTTTTTTCAAACAACAATATTATCCCCTTCAAATTAGTTCCCTTGGACAGCTATAAACTGACAGAGTCATTGTTCCCACTCCTGGTAGCAGCGCTGGAAGGCTTCAACTGGTAGGGCTTTAAATTGGGCGGTCACTGTCTTTTGAATGTTCTCCAGAGTTCCAAAATGACGTTCTTTTAGACATGTTTCAATTTCAGGAAAAGGAAAAAGTCACAAGGACTCAAATCAGGTAAATAGGGGGGTTGAGGAACCATAGGAATGCGTTTTGAGGTCAAAAATTCCCTGATGGAAATGGCTGTCTGATACAGAGCATTGTCATGATGAAGCATCCACTTGTCTGCAATGTCTGGTCTCACGCGAATCACTCTTTTCCTTAGCCTTTTAAGGACACCATTGTAAAACACTTGGTTGATAGTTTGTCCTGGAGGAACAAATTCTTTATGCACTATACCCCTACTGTCAAAAAAGCAAATCAGCATGGTTTTGATCTTCGATTTGCTCATTTGACATTTTTCGGTTGAGGAGATGACGGAGTGTGCCACTCTTCGCTTTGCCGCTTTGTTTCAGCATCGTTCATAAATATCGAGAATTCATCACCTGTTATCACACGATTGAAGAATTCTTGGTCATTGTCAATCCTCTCAAGAAGATCAATGCACATGTTTCTTCAACTGTCCTGTTCCGTTGTGAGGTTTTTCAGCACCAATTTTGCACAAACCTTTTGCACGTCCAAATCGTCTGTCAAAATTTGATGTACGGTGAAAGTGCTTAAATTTAACTGTTCACTCATCATCCTTATTGTTAAATTACAGTCTCCTCACCAGAACCCTCACATGCTCAACATTTTCGTCAGATTTTGAAGTTGAAGGTCTCCCTGAGCGAGGTTGATCTTCAACATGTTCTCGGGCTTCCAAAAATGATTTGTGCCAGCGGAAGACTTGTGCTCTTGATAAGCAATGTTCCCCATAGGCCTGTTTCAACTTTTCAAAAGTCACACTTGCAGATTCCCCAAGTTTAACACAAAACTTTATTGCATAACATCGCTCTAAATTCCGATGCTCAATTTTCATAACACACAGCAAAAACACAACTTCACTGATGACGCTGTCAAAAATAATGTGTTGGCTGAACGAAGTTGAAACTCGTACTGAGCATGTGGAAGGAATGAACAAACCACTCTAGCACAGGCTGGTAGACACAGCGTTGCCAGATTGCTTGCAGTGTTACCAATCTCATTACTTTTCTCACACACCTTGTATATCATAATCTAGAGTACCAGCAGTTCTGCATGTTAGTTTAAATCTATTTCACAAGTTTCATATCACATGCATGATCGAAGAGAATGAGATGCATTGTATAGTGTAATCTGATAGACCATCACCAGCTGACCTGAAAAATTTATGGATTTACTTGGCATTCCCCAATGCAAAACAAAGAAAGGACAACTTTTTACTGCGACTGTTTTGCATTGACAACTATTATGGCAGTATACAATTAATGTAACAAAACCATTGTTAACAACTGTCAACCACACACCCTGAGTTTTCAAAGCTCTCTTGAGTGTAAGCTTATTTGCCGTAGCCATAAATAATATAGAAATTGGTGAGAGGCTACTCCAAATCAATATAACCTGTCTAGAATCATAGTGTAAAATGACAGAATTCACATTTTCTCCTGAGAAAACGAAATGCATTTGCTTTTCACACCTCAGGGAACATGTTGATCCACAACTGTTTTTACATGGTGAACCAGATGAAACATGCACATGGTTTAGATTTCTTGGATTGTGGTTTGACCAAAAACTAACGTGGATAACAAATTTAAAGGAGCTGAGGGTAAATGTCTAAAAATGCTAGACATACTGGGAGTTCTATCAAATACTCTTTGGGGAGTTGATCATGTATGCATGGCGTGCTTGTACTGAGTTCAGGTCTGTTCCCACTTAAGACTATGGCTACATGGTATATTCATTGGCATGAATCACTGCTCAGAAGATGCTCGACACAGCCTTCACTCATGATTTATTGCTTTAGTCTTGGTCAATATCAAAATAAGGACATAAATCCACTTATCCCATGAAAAATGTTTTGAATATTGTAAATAGCGTGAATCCAGATGCTTCTGTTGGTTGTGCTTTCATGGTTAATGATAGGATATGCAAGTTTGGCTTTCCCAGTATCATCAGTGTTTTCATTGCAGAGCAGTTTGCAATTAACAAGGTCTTAAACATACTTAGCCCAACATTCCAAGAGACGTGTTTGCAGCCTCCTTTCACTAATCACACTGTTTCAAATGAGAGCTCTCATGTAGGAATAACCATAGTCAGGAGGTTATTATTTGCTGTTTGTGAACCGAGCATACTAGGCTCACTCATTTATATCTGATGACTCACACTGATGCACCCATTTGTATTCACTGCGACTGCTAACTGACAGTACACATACTTGTGGACTGTCTGTTATGTGGCATTGCATCAGAAGTTTAAACAGGGGCTAACATACAAAGTATCTTATGCAACAATGTATTGATGTTGTCTGATGTCCTATGATTTCTTAAGGCTGTATATCTGAATTCAAAAATCTGATTAATATGTTTCTGCCTTTTGATGTTTGGCAATTTTACTGTTTTATGTTAAGATTTTAAATATTTTTTTTATTTTGGTTTTATTTCACTTACAATACCGCCTAGATATTTTACACTATTTTAATTTTTAAGGTAAATTTTTAAAAATTTACTACAGTAATTTTGTGTCCGAGCATTGATAACAACACCTCAAAAAAATGAGTATGAGCTTCCTTAGGAGCTATACCATTCTTTCATTGTATAGGATTCCTACTACATTAAAAATCCAACTTAGATAACATGTTACCTCAGCTCCAGCAGAAACGGACATGTCTATATGATAGTAACTATAAAAGTAGCTATAGAGATAGATGTGTGAATATCTCCCAATTGCTGAATGTGTAGTGAACATGTAAAAACTGTCCTTGACAGACACTTACTGAATCAGACAAATCAAAAAGAAAATTATATTTAAATTAAAAATAGATTAATTAACAATACTTTAAAACGCTCATGTAATCATAAATCCGAGTATGTAATATTGAAAAGCCTTACTTATTAATAACTCTATCGTGATTATAGATATAATGAACTCAGAAAATAAAAATGTAACAAAATGTTTCTTTTAGGTTGCTGAAAAATATTTAAGAATTTTTCAAAATCGTGTAGGGAAATCTGGAATCATATTTTCTAAAACCAAGAAGAACTTTGTGAGCAAACAGACTTTTTCAATTCTCAAGATTATTCTGGACATTTAGCTCAAATTCTCAATGTACTGAATGAAGTAACAGTCCACTTTTTAAAAGGATATAATGCAAATCCATTAAACCAGCGAGTAAAAAATAAAATTACATAGATTATTAAAAATTGATTTTATTACAACTAAAAAATAAAATAATAATTACATAGAACCTGTTAATAAATAAAAATGGTATGCACTTTATAGAATAAAACAAAAATAAAATTCATTATCAACAACTATAAAAACTTTGGCCAAAAGCTTCTATGTGATTAATTAGAAATGCTTTATTGCATATTATGTACTGATGTAATTATATGAACAACAAAACTCGCATAAAACATTACGAGTATTGAGTCACAAACAAGTACGTTTAATTTTAGATTAATGGCACACTTCAAAGGCACATATCGGTGAAAAACATAAACAAGGGCAGATAAATTAGCAGTATTATTGATACTACAAGATGGTACTAATTATTATAAAGGTGAAATAAAACAGTAAATACGTTATTATTGTATATATCACACTATAAAAAAATTACTGCAAAACTATATATAATATTATTCATAAAAAAAAGGAAACACATCTGATAAATTACTTATCTAATAGCAGCAACAATGTGAAGATATATTTATTATAGTAATAAATAATAAAAAGAAATAAAACCACAAAAATAATACCATAAATTATTAATCAAGTCTTTCACTTAAAAATTATCTCACATTCAACAAAATTAAATTCTTATAATAAATTAACAAACTCTAAACTAATAAGTTAAAAAAAAAAACATTTTGATTAATATATTTTATAGTAATATAATTATAGCCTATTAAAAAATTTACCTATAATTTTTAACTACATGAAAAAAAAATTAAATTTGATAAAAATTAACTTTTGGACCCGAATAGGACATAAACACCACAATATTAATAAATAATACATTCAATATTTACAGATAATATTATAATATTAAATAAACTTCACACAGTACAATATATATATATATATAAATTAATGTAATAATGCTTGTTAATAATCATGTCCCTTAAAAAAAATATATATATATATATATATATCCAAGACAATCTCATCAGTTTTAAATGATAAAAAATATAATCAAAATATCTGTTTTATCTCAAAAAATAAGTAGTATTTAATATGCTGGACTGAGCTCTGGCTGCTATGTTAATATAGCACTTATAGGTACTTAGAGTTCAGTCTTCCATAGTATGTATGTATGTTTTTTTATTACTATTATATAATTACAGCAGTTATTTGATTGAACAAATTTTATACAATGATATTTTTACTTTTATTAATTTTATAATCAGTTTTTCAGACAGTTAAAATATTAAATGGTTACTTATAGCTCATCAGAGATTTTTTGGGCACACACGTATAAACTTAATTGCACAATTTAACTCCAATGCCATTCATCAATGGCTTCCCATTCATGCTTGAAAAAATAAGACTACCTTGCAGAAAAGTGGTAAATCTCAATGACTGAAGTCTATTTTTTCAATCTTCAGATAGAATAATCGATACACAATTTAAACATGCCAGAAAATAATAACTTATCCTGTAAAATTTAGATTTTTTCAAGGATCTTTATTTATTCTCAGTATCACAAACAGTACTGATATTAACATGTATTCTTGGTTAATAACTGCAGCTCTTTGTCTTATATTGTAAATGGCTCATATTACTGGTAAAAATAGAAGCCTTTTCTCTACTACAACATTATAGACTTTTCTCATTATAGACAACTTTTCTCTACTGACTTATAGTACACTTAATCCCTTTTACATCAAATTAAATTTATCTAATGGCTATCTCTTCAGAATAAAAAGTAGAAGTATATATCTCTTCCTCCTTAACCAGTGGATTTCCAGTCATAAAAATTGGCAATGTAATCCTCAACCAAATAACTGCATTGGAATTATAATAAAAATATTTATTATACATATATTTTAACAACATAAAATTTCAATTTACAACAATACAAACTAACACATTATTGTAATGACTATTTCATAAAAGAAATTCGCATCTAAATATAACAATTAAACTCAGCTTAAAAAACATTACCGTATCTACTGACTAGTTTCTTCATTTATTTATTTCATAATGCTAAAATAAATAATTGGTAAAAATACAAATTTTATTTCATTAATAATTAAATTCAATTTCAATTCGCTTAATTTTCAAAAACTGTAAAATAGAATCATAAATTGTGATTATTTCAAAATATTAGATCAAATTTCAAAACTTGGAATGTGTCGTTAGTAGTTTTAATATTTTTCCATTTTATGATAAAAGTTTAATACAAATTTAATATATCAATTAACAAGTTAATTACTGATAATTATCAAAAATGCAGTTAGTTATGAGTAACTAATTATAAATAACACCATTAATTTAAGAGTGCAACAAAATTAAAAAATTTCCATATGTTGTTTACAATGAGTTGTAATTAAGTCTTTAATATCACCCTGTTGCTAAAGTTTGAATTTATTATTTTTTTAAAAGGTTTTACCTCTTGATAACAGATGGCAGCTTATGAATACAAATGTCATTAAAGTCAAGAGCTCTAAGAATAGTAAGCAATAACTTCTTATTTTTATATTTCTGCTTACTACTTTGTAACCCAAGTTAAGAAAATAAAGTAAATGTGCCTATTCCAACCACATATTATTTATTTTATATATAGTATTTAACACATTTAAATAGAATGCAAAACATAATAAATATATGTTAGACGAGATTAGACATGCGTCATCAATGAATATGTATTTGCATATGTTTATCAAGTAAAATAGAGATAATTAAAATTTTTTTTTTGTTTAGTTTCAAATGGGTAAAAATATTTTTATAATAAAATAATAAAACAGAAAGTGTGTCTACTGTGAGTTTAGAGATGTGCAGATTTCTGCCGCTGTTCAGTATGTGGTCCCCCTCCTGACACATCTCATGTTCAACTTGTGTTAAACAAAAGAAAACTGTATTATAATATAACCAAAGATAAATATATCCTTGAGTACAAATTTGTACTCAAGGATATATTTCAGATAATATATATATATATATATATATATATATCTTATTTTTCAGATAATATAAATTTTATTTTATATTTATAATTATGTATTTCAATATGAAAAAAGTCAAAATTATGCACTGAATAAAATTAATCAGTGTAATGTATATGTACTTTTAAATATTCCAGTACATTACATAAATAGAATTTTATTAAATTAGTTATATATTACAAAAACATTGACTAGTATTAGTGAATAAAAATCTATATTTACAATTACTGTGAAATCCATTTTATTGTACATTAATTTAATAATATTATACATTGTAAAAAATAAAAGCTATTTTGATTACAGTAAACGGTACTTTGCTGTTTATCCATTTTTAAATAAATATAAACAATATGTATAAATTACACATGTATTTATATATGTATTATAAACAAAAGTATATACATACACAAGTATATACATTCAAAACGTACTATAAACAAAATTATATGCATACACAAGTATATATATTCAAACCGATTAAAAAAATATATATGAAGCTAACAGTATTTTATACTGAAAATAAGTAATAAAAATTTTGCTTTATCTTAATTTTAATATTATAATCACTGTAATGCTCTGTCATAATAATTAAATCAATCCTTTTTAATAATTATTTTACTTAATATCAGCTCAAGTCTCAACAGTTTCAATGGAAGAACAATATAAAAATAAAAATGTTTTAATACAGATCAACAAGCTGTTTTATATAAAAAAAATACATTTTAAATTATCAATAACTGTTTCCTTAACTATATGGTAACCAATGTAAAACCAGCTTGCATTACAACTAGAGAACATTCAAATTTTAACTGAACAGCATGGATGAGAATATTAATCAATACTAATGACTATTAGTAAAGGCCATCATATACATCAAAATTTCAAATTAAGGCCACATCCAATAAAATGATTCTTAATTAATAATGGAAGTGCAATAGTTTTTATGACCCATCTATTAAAAAAAGCTGTCACTGATACAAATTAGACTCAATGTTTATGATACAACTGAGATAGCTGTATTACTTTAATTACAAGTAGAATATAAAACGTAATGCAACAGTTTGAAGAAAATACATTTAATATTAATAAGAAACAACTTTATGCTGAGAAATCTGAATTCAATAATCCGTTCCTGAGAATTTTACTGATGTTCAGATTTTTTCAAGGACTTTCAGGAAAAATCTATCTTAATTAAATTTAAGCAACTGACAGGCAATAAACTGCCTCTAGAAAAGCAGTATTAGTGATCACATATTTCTTGCATTTCCTTGAACTAGATGTATAAAATGGCCTTGCAACTTTCAGTTTTTCATATACTTACTTTCACCTGAAACAATAGTAGAGAAGCACAATTTCCCAAAAAATTCATATTTATTTTTTGTAAATTGTACACTGCAAAACACTTAACACAGAAACTACCAATTTGTCACATTGATAGGTCCTGAACCTGAAAAACGCCTACTTGTAAACTCAAAGAAAAGAACTTAACAACAGAACTGGAGAATAAAAGGCAAAAATGAATTAAAATTACATGAAATAAAAATAATACAAATATTCATTCAGAAGGTTCTGAGTTCAGATTATAGTCAAGGTACAGATTTTCACTCATTGCAAGATTTCATACCATATTCTGACACACAGCTTTAAGTTAATGTGGCAAATTCCATCTGTATAAAAAAAAAAGAAGTTTAATGTTATAAATTTTATATCATTTTGTATTTAACTGTTTACATTCTTATTGAATTTTTCTCATTTTCATTATATGAACAAAAAAAAGTTGAACTAACACCACAAACTTTACAACTACAATCTAGAAAATGAAATATCTTGACAACATTAAATGAATATGTTTCTGTAGAGGAAAACATAACAGTTCCTACTTAACAGTGATATTCTATAGTAAACACAAGGTAAAAATTATGAAGATTATAAGAATAAAAATCCTGACAAAAAATTCTGAAAAATCGTATATTATTGCAGATACATTTTCAATAAAACACAACATTTAAAAAATCAGTTCAGTGAAATTTGGTAAGAGTAATGCCCATTTAAGTTGTGTTAAACATTCTACATTTTATAACAAATAGTAGTATTCTCACTGTTATAATAATAATAATAATGCTGTATAAATTCATAACTCTAACAGAGTTATACATTCCTGCTATACATATGGTACAGCCAGTTTTGCATTAGACACCAGTTTGTAATGATAATATTACCAGCAACAAATTTGAAATATATACTTGCTTCAAAACTTTAAGTTTTCCGTCACATCAAAAGGTTTTGATAATATAATGTTATTAATTAATTAAATAATTTTATAATGAAAGATGCAATAAAAATATTAATCATAGAACATACTTATCAATAAAAATGACAAAATTATCATTAGTTCAGTAATATTTAGAATATCGTAAAAATAGCCTTATCTTTTATATAAACAAACAGCTAAAAATATTTTGGAGGGTAGAAAAATATATCAACAAAAAATTATGTTAAGTATATTGTAATAATCTGGTTACCAAATGAAACCTGTTAATGACAGTAGGTAGAGTACAGAATAATTTATATGATAGTGATTTCTCTGGTAAATGTAACTTGTCATGTAAAGTAACTTATCATATCCGAGGTGATTTCATAATGATGTACTTGTAAAATGTTTTAATCTAAAACTTATTTTTATGGCAGACTTAAAATTATTTATTATTTTTTTTAAGAAAAATAATTTAAGATAAATACAAGTTTTAAATCATAAAAAGGAAACTTATTCTATACTCTAATTATGTAAGTTATTTAATAGAATTGAATAAAATGCCGATATGTAGTTACTGATAATTTAAAAATGTGAATAATTACTTATCACATTCGAGTATACTGTTTTCAATTAATTGACAAGGAAGTCATAAACCTAAGTACACGGGTCTCCAGCCTAAAAGGCAAAAAAATATTAAATATATAATATCTCATAAACAACTTATTTACATTAAGAAAAAAATGATTTATTTTGTATATGCCTATATTTACAGATAAATGTTAAATATGGAAACTTTCTGCAACTACAATGATATAGTCATAGAAAGAGTAAATATTCCAGTAAAATAGATTAACAACTTTTGAGTTGATGAGTTTTCCAATTCCACACCATTTCAACAATAGTGCAATAACTGTACGCTTCAATGCAAAGACTATTTGATATTTGAGTCTTGTTTGTAAAACTTACAAGTTTTACAAAACATTTTGACAAAAAAATTATAATAAACTCTTTGGCATATAGAATCCAAACATCACATAGATGTGAAGAGTGTGGGATAAAAGTTTTGGTCTGAAATAATTAACTGCAATCTATCTGAAGATGTTTACAAAATAGAGATTTGGGAAATTATTGACACAGCCTGAAGATCAGATCGGAATGAAATATCAGTGGATTACTTTGTGAACATGAACAAATGTTAAAGAAAAACTCAAGGAGAAATAGATTTTGGATTACATTACTCTCTAAATTGGGTCTCTTGGCTCTATATAAATTAACAAAAATTGAAATTTGATAAACGGATCATTCTTTTTCAAAATGTTTTAAACCTTTTGTGACAAAAACTCAATGAGCACAAGAGGTCAGACCCCTGTGCCTTGATGTCCCAGGCCCTTTAATCCTCCTCAAAAAAACTGAAATATTGTAATATTAAAACTCTTATTTTAAAAAAAAGCATTCATTTCCAGGAACTAGTGACAACAGGGTCATAGTATTTAAGTCCCCTCGCATCTTCAGGATTCTAAAATTTGTTATTATTGTCATATTTAAACAAAAATATGACAATATTTTGTCATATATAACAATATTTTGACAATATTACATATATGACAATATTTTGTCAAAACATAACTATCTACCTTTAAGGACAAGAAAAAACTCAATGATATCAAAGATGTTCAGGCTCCCAAAATGCTTCTCTAGTATGGTACTATTCAAGAAGATGACAGCAGCTGTTCAGTAGTTAGTCAGTTGTAGTAAGTTAGATGGTACAACTGAAAGGAGAGAATAAATTAAAATTATAATCTAACTTTATATAATAAATAAGTATAATTATAAATATAATCTGACCAAACTTAACCTTTGCTCACTAATCAAGGTTAGCGAGTGAAGTGAGCGTAGGTTAAGTTTGGTTAGATTATATTTATAGTTTCAGATTTATTTATTATATATATATTTAGTTATTTATATAAATTCATTATAAAGTGCACTTTCAATTTACGTGGGTGTTATGTTCCAGAAAATTTCCGCGTATAATGAAATGGCTTAAATATTACTGTATTAAAAAAATACTGTACTTTATTTTACTACTTTATTATTACAGTATCATTGTATTATTTTAATGATATTACAGTACAATGTATGTATTTAAAAAGAAAAATTATATACTATCTATTTATTTTCTCCTTTCAGTGGCGCCATCTAACAACTAACTAACTAACTACAGATCAACTACGAGCATCTTCTTGAAAAGTACCTCTAGCATTTCTAGCTCTATCAAATAACAAAAATTGAAATGTTGTGATATCAAACCAATCTTTTATAACATTTTTGAAGTTTAAGGATATGTAATTCCTAAAGAATATTAGGACTCCTTGCTTCCTAGGGA
Source organism: Lycorma delicatula (assembly GCF_047948215.1). Lineage (NCBI taxonomy): Eukaryota > Metazoa > Arthropoda > Insecta > Hemiptera > Fulgoridae > Lycorma > Lycorma delicatula. Next base: position 169,662,846 of record NC_134458.1, read on the forward strand.
CTATAGCAGCATTAACTAGCAGAAATCAAAACTTAAGTATTTAATCAATTATTAATCAGAATACTCTGCTTCTGGGGGCCAGTAGAAAACTTGGTATCAAAAGTTTGGGGTCAGTTGCTAACCCAGATTCCTAGAGTTAAAAAAAAGGGTAAATAAAAAATTAAAATACTGCAATATTTTACTTCTATTTTTTTTAAATGTATCTAACTACAAGGACGCATAAAAAACTCAACGGTGTTAGAAAAGTTAGCATCCCTTATTACCCCAAACATCCTAGGTCTTATTTAATTAATGAAAATTTAAATATTGTGGTATTTTCTAATTATTCTTTTTTAAGGCTTCCTTTACTTTAGGAGGAAAGCAAATAAAAATCATCAGTGTAGAAGCAGTCTAGGTACTGTAAGGTCCCGCTCAACAGTTAAGGCAGCGATGCTATATTGCACCATGTTTCTAAGTGAAGTGACCAAATTAAATTATATTAATGAAAATTTAATACATACTTTTACTTTCCTGGCTATATAGTTGTACTGTATAGCTATAAAGTACACATTATGTGGGTATTCTTGCTGATCAGAACAAAGTTTGCATGCCATCTTGACATTACATGATCTTTCTTACCAAAAAATACAATTTTAGTCTTGGACTGAAAAATTCAATTCTATTGGTTTTGATTGATGGTTTAAAGAACTGTAAAATAGTCGTATTGTAATTATTCTATTGATGCATTTAAATATTCTATGTTGTTTAGTTGTCTGAAGGGTATTTACACTTCTGAATAAAATCAGTAAATTATTTAGGAAAAATTTATGCCCTTTTAGTTTGTTTAAGAGCGCTAGAGCTGCTCCAACAGCAGTGGAGTAACAACACAGTGTTGGGTGTAAATCTGATACATCTTCAACCTGATAAAATTATTGGATTGAAGGCTTGTTACATACAAGTAATACATACATGTATTAGTGCAATACAATACATACAAGTACATTTACAATACTTAAACTTAAATTAATAGTTCTCTAAATGATATGCATAATGGCATTTTATAACAAAAATTCTAAAAAAAAGAAAGAAAAATACTATTCAAATATTATAACAAAAACAGTTCATAAATTATCATTATATACTTACGTATGATTGAATATTCTTATTACTGTAAGTAGATATTTACAACAAATGTTAACGAGAAGTACCCGGATAATAATACATAACAGCAGATGCAGGTAACTGCCATTTAGCTGCATGTAACTCAATTAGCTGGAGAAGAGTTTTTCTAATAGCCGGTGTAGTTACTGCAGTTAAAAATGCATCTCTTACGCTAGCTAATACTTGTTCTAATTCTTTTGGCATCTCTTGTTCTAAATCCCTTCCGATTGAAGTCAGAACAAAAAACAAGCATTCAGTCTATGAAAAGAGAAAACCAAAATTATAAACAATAGGAATAGTATTATTATAATTAGTAATAATAATAAACAAGAAGGATATTATGATTAATATACTAACTGCAACCTGGTATATGAAAGAATTTCCCCTTATGTAAAGTATTTTTTCCTATTCAAACAAAAAAAAAAAAAATAATAAAAAAGCTGATCAAGAATAAAAAATGTTTGCATCTAGAATAATTACAACCAGTTCCAAAAATAGCATAATCAATCTGAAGAATATCAAATATCCCACATGCCAGGCTCAGTAAGCAAATGAAGAATGAGTACTAAATGAGCTGAATATGTATAGAAAATTAATACATCCCTTTCAGTTGTGAAACAATACACTGTAAACACTATTTTATATCAGCACAGGACTTAAAATAGTTATAATTAGATTTTTATAAATATATAAAAAGAAAAAAGAAATAACTTTGAAGGAAAATACAACAAATATATTATGAATATTAATTAAGAGTACTGTAAGCTAAAATTGATAAACTAATTGTGGATATAACAAACCAAATCAAGAAGTAGCTTCTATCTTCTAGGAAATTTTTTTAAAAATTTACTACAGAAAAAAAACCAAAATAAACTTACCATAGTGACCGGTTCAGAATACATAACGAATCGTAAATAAAAAAAAAAACAAATGCTGTTTTTAGGGGAATAAAATTGTTAGAAATTATATTTTCCATTCTCAACAGCAGAATGGTAATAACGTCTTGGCCTTTCATCCAGAAGTCCCGAGTTCACATCCTGGTCAGGAATGGAATTTTTCATACACTAAAAAATGTCCATTTTCATATTACCATGTGCAAGCTTTAATGGTTGATTCTTCAATGAAATGTAAGAATATATACCATACAAACCAGGTAACTCAATAGATCAATAGTAAAATTTACTTGTAGGGTACTTTATCAATTTTAGCGAGCTCAAAAATAAATTTTGCTAATATTCACATCATTTGATAAATTATATTTTATTTTGGGATCATGCTCCAAATACGAATAATGAACAAGAACTTGCAGAAGAGTAGACAAGCTACGATATTATCCCTCATATATGATTACAACTATAGAAATAAATTCATAGAACTTCAGATTCTAACAATCCCTTCTCATGAAACATTTACATTTTAGTCAATATTAAATATTCAAAAGAACAAGCATGTAACTTTATTTACAATATCAAATAATCATACTCATGCCTACCAAATGAGAAAATGTCCTAATATAATATATAAGATGTGATAAAAAAATAACAAGAGTTTTTTAATTCTGCATGCTGTATATCTTTTGGGACTGAATTCTACTTTTTCCCCATGTGGTGGTTGCACCCGATGTATCCAAAATTATAAACAATTGGAATAGTATTATTATAATTAATAATAATAAACAAGTAAAAAAGCTTTTAAGTACACACCTAATTTTCACCCAAATTAGATGTGTACTTAAAATCTGGTCACCAAGTAATTAAGATGTATTTTATTACTAGCAGCAATTTATTCTATTTGAAAATGGCAGAACAAAGAATTTGCATTAAAAATGGAATAAAGTGGCGTGAAGATGTTACAGAAGGCTTTTGGTGAGGTTATATATATATAATTTATTTTCAAAATAAGTCCTCATTCTTTTTTTTACAAAAATATTATTTATGAGCAAATATGATATAATGGTTTGTACTACTTTGTGGATTAAACTTTCATTCGATAATTTGCATACTACATAAAATTTCTTTTTCATTTCAATATAAGAAATTTTTATTAATTGTACATGAAACTCTATGAACAACTCCATCTTCAACTTTATGCAAAAAATGAAATCAAAACACATTCTGTTGAACTTAAATTTTCATAATCTTCCTACTACATGAATTTTTTTTACATTTCAATATATTTTTTTTTACATACAAATTCTATGCCTAAACATATTTATGTTGAGGTTTTTGAAAACCATTTATATACTAGATATTAACAAAGGAGATGTAACGTGCAAAATGCATCACAACTGATTCTAAATAGTGTTTCATATCTTACTGAATTCATCCTGTAGAAAATTCGTCATAGGATAAACAGCAATATGTTTTGTAAAATAGGATCCCTATAGAAAAAATAGAATCAACCAAGTAATCCACATAGTTACTAGATTTATTTTCAATCGAAAACACATGGCTGGTCCATACTTGATGGTCCACCAAAAGAGATTGAAGCATCTAAAAAATATAAGTTTATATAACTATGTTAAGTTTTCAATATTTTACTAATTTTAACTTTTATCTTTTCATTTGAATAGTTTGCATTTCACACAAAATCGGATTAGACAAGTTCTCCCATTAAAACCATTTCAGTACCTTTTTTAACTCCAAGAAGATTGAAGCTCTATATTAGAAATTCACTCAAGAAAAACTGCTTTATACTCAGGTAATTTAGGTTGCTCTGCATCCTCTGCATCTTAAATAAAGCTGGAATGACCTGAAGTTAAAGAAAGGACAAATATTGGTCCAAGAAAGTAGTATACATGAACTTTCACGCAATCTGAAGTTAGAGAAGTGACAAAATCGTTGTCAGCATGGAGTAGATGTTTGAATCTAATTTTTTCCTACATTTATAAGTTACATTGCCAAATGAAAATATAAAATATATACAAAAATGCTAAAGGCATATTATAATACAAAAACTTTACATGTCCAAGCAGCCCAACTATTTCCAAATAACAGTATAACTTACTCTGAAATCTCTTTTGGCGGACTGGTCAAGTATGGTCAAAGTCCTGTGTATTTTTGATGAAAAATAAATCAAATAAAGATACGTGTTAGTTGGTTGATTTCACTTTTTTCTATATATCCCATTTTAATACAGAACATATTTTTTTTTTATTCTACAATGATTCTACAAGGTGAATTCAGTAAGATATGAAACACTATTAAGAATACTACTTAAAAATAAGTTGTAATACATTTTGTTCATCACATCACTTTCATTGAGATCTAGAATATAAATGGTTTGCAAAAAACATTAACTCAACATAAATATGTCTAGGCATAAAGTTATATATAGAGAAAAGGTCTTGTATGGAAATATAAAAGAAACTTCATGTAGTAGGAAAATGATCGAGTGAAAGTTTAAGCTTTACATAATGTGTTTTGATTTCTTTTTCTGCACATAGTTGAAGATGGAATTGTCCATAGAGTTCCATGAAGATAAAGTAATACTTGCTCCTAGATAATATTTTTTTATAAAAAAAAAGAATAATCACTAATTTTGAAAAAAATTCAGAGACAAATCTGTTTTGAAAAAGCATGGTTGTAGGCGTGAACAAATATGTAAATATACATATTAAATAAATCATGAAAAATACTTGATAGGATGTGTTTAAACATATATTTGTATAAATGCTTTTTAAGTTTTAAAAGAATTTCTTAATTTTAAAGTAACACTGTAACTTTTGACTGAATGGTTTTATACTTCTTTTTGATTGATATCACTAAAGTAGTCATCAAAAAACAAAAAGTTACACTTTAAAATAGAAAATTTGATTTTATTCCATATTCAATGTTGTTCTTTTCTATTATGTTCTTGAGAGTTTAAATTTATTTATAAAAACCAGTAAGAATTGTAGCAAATTAAATAATGTAAAACACCCTGTTTTTGAGGAAGGGTAGTTTTATGTTCTTTAACTACATCAATAAATTATATTAAAAATTAGATTTTAAGTATACTTAAGAACAGATTTATTTTTTGTTTATTATCTGGTCAGATGATTTCACATAACAGCTGTTAAAACAAATTGCTATTTTAGGTCAGAGTAAAAACAGGAATTATTTATATACAACCACAACCATGTGTTTTAATAACAATATTATGGTAGATAATTTCAACAACAATGGAATGGAAAAGGATTGAGAAGAATTTCAATTATTAACTGCTGGTAATCCAGGCTCTCTGCAAGAAAAGAACATACCTTACATTGCTACCCAGGAAAAGAGCTATGTAGACAAGCATAAGCCTGTACAGTACTTCTCACTTATATAAAAACTATTCTCTTAGTTCATAATGATTTGATTCTTCTGATATCTCTGTATAATTGTGAATAAATGAAATAAGTTTATGGTAAAACATAGATGGACCAGTAGTGGTCATAAGCCATTGTTCAAATGATTAAAAATTTTATATTACAACTTATGGGAGTTTAATATTTTGCTTTAAGATATAAATACATTTATAGTATAAAAGTAGAATTTATAAAATTCTATTCTTGTGGTAAATAAGAAGGACCAGTAGCTTTGAATTGCAAAATAATTATCAATGATCAATTTTATGGTTATAGCAGAGCAAATCAGTCTCTACTTTACCACCAAATCTACGTTAAATTTTTAATAAATATAGTTAATGCTAAATAAATCTAGTAGTTTTGAAACGAGTTTATCATTTAATAGTATTATCAAAATCAATAAATTGAAATTAATGGCTAAAGTTAGCACACAATAGGAAAAGTAAAATATGATTATTATGAGTGTAACAATGAAAATGTACGAGTCTATAAGTGACACAGTAAAATATTTTAGCTACACTAACTGAATATCAATTTCATTTCTGAAATCATTATGCAGTAACCACAAATACTGTAATTATTGCAACATATGACAAGCCTGAAAGTTTCATAATCATGCTAAGAACACATGTGATGCAACAAACTAGGGAAAATGAAAAATTAAGTGATTTCCAGTTGCTGTCTTTATTGAGAAAATGCTATCATATATGACCGTGTAATTTACTAAAGTTTATGACATTCAATCCTGCATGTATTACATTCACTTAATTTATTACAGGGAATGGCTGTTTACGGAACATCATTAATCTTAAAGAAAACAACTTCATCTGACAGCTCTTCTACTACCTTAAGTGTTTTTACAATACCATAATTGTTTTTTTATCATATAAACCATTATAGCCATGAAAGTTGTATTACACACTTTTAAACTGATATACGAGGTTTGATAAAAAAAATACATGATGTTTAGTTTTTCTCAAAAAATCAGGTATAATATATTTTTGCCAGTGCTTTTTCTGATCTTTGAAGCACCCCTTGAACACAATTTCCAGTATTGCATTTGGCTTCTTCAGAGATTCTGTCTTTATCTTTTAAATGTTGGCAAAACATCATCCTTCATGGTTCTTCTCAGCTTGGATAATAGCAAGAAGTCACAGAGGGCTATGTCCAGCAAATATGGAGGCTGAGACATCATAATAGTTTTGTCTTTGGCCAAAAATTCTCGAATAAGCAGTAAAGTATGAGTAGGTGCATTATCATGATGCAATTGCCATGAATTGTTTTGCCACAAATCTGAGCGTTTTCTTCAGACTATTTCACACAAATGGCAAAGAACTTCCAGTTAGTAATCCTTATTGACTCTTTGACTGTGATTTGGCGATTGTCCGTAATTATTTTTTTCACTTTTTTGATGTTGTCATCAGTTGATGTGCTGGGATGTCCAGGGCACCCATCATTTTCATCACAGCCCTCTTGGAAACATTTGTACCACTTGTGAATACTTGTTTATTCATAGAAGAATTACCAAAAGCAACATTCAACATTTTGAATGTAATGCTGTACTTTATTCAATTCTTAAAGCAAACTTTAATGCAAATTTTTTGTTCCATTTTTTTCGCAAGTTAAAAATGGCTGATCATACCAAAACACGTATAACCTTTTCAACAACCAATAAAAAACTAAGCATTCAATATGGTAACCAATGTAATCATACATTAGGGACAAGAATACCAACCCAACAAAAAAAAAAACTTTGACAATTGGACTTTTACAGCCTAAAGAATTTAAAAATTCCATGTTCTTTTTTATCAAACCTCATATATAGAACATTTTCTAGATGTTACCTGATACTCATCTCAATGCCTTAAGTAAAAAATGCCTTTAAAATTATTAAAAAAACACTATCTCTGGACATAAAAACCTTAAGTATTCTTTGGTAAAATGATTTTGTAGATATTCTTTGTTTTACACAAAAACTAACAAAAAAAAAAATATATAATAAAAACATTGGCATACCTCAGAAAGGGACTGAATTGCTGGTGGTTTCAAACAGTCTTGACAACATTTTGATAAGAGTGTTAATAAAAGTAATGGAGGAGGAACACCATCATAATGTGTTTTTAACTGCAACTGACTTCTTTTTAACTATAAAAGAAACAAAAATTATAATAAAAATAATGTTACTAAAGTTGCACCTCAGGATTTGTGAGGAATGGGTGTAGTACATGCTGTACAGTAAATAAGCAAACAAAATAATCATTAGAAAATAAACTTTACTTCAGTAAATTTGAAGAGACCTAAAAAAAATATTTATCTCTTTTTTCATAACAAATTTTTCATTTATTTTTTCTATATTTATAAACATACAACAATGAGTAATGTTTGGAATTCAACTTTTTAACTTTTCTCCAAAATAAAAACTTTAACAAAAGTCAGATTGAACCTCCATAAGGTGCTCCTGGATATATCTGAAACAAATAGTTGAAATTTGTTTGGTGAACTGAATCTAAACAAACAACTTCATCTATCAGAAAGTCATACCCACTTATCACCTCACAAGATTACATCTAGAGTTCTAATTTGAGACCTAGTCCCACCAGGTGATCCCTTGACAGTCAATCATGAAAGGTCTTTTAAGGAATACTCTTAACGGCTGAACCAAGCAACACCAGAGTTCAGAGACGGCAGCATGCAGATATGGTTGGCTGCCACTTAGAAGAAAAAATGCGACCAACGCATTTTTTTTTTTTTATTAATTATTGGGAGAAATGCCATTTACGCACGCCCCATAAATGGGGCAGTGTTGGACTTGCACAGGTTCCACTAGATGTTGTTAAGAGCGTTAAGTATGCCTGCACCCTACCGACTAAAACTCCTACCTCACCACTTCTCCCCACTAGGGCCGAGCCACAATGAAGCACTCTCAGCCCCACGGAGTGCCTTCATAACTGGGAGTGCCTTCGAGAATCCTCGTGCATCATAACTGTAGTCCATCCACGCAAGTGTGAATGAATTATGGCTATGCTGTAGGCTGTCCATCGCCCCCTCGCTCTCCAGTCTAATTCTTCACCTAGCTGCTGGAATATTTAGGACTTTCTCAGACTATTCTGTCCTCGAATCTAACTACTTACTCCTAATAATATGGGTGACCATACGAGAGATGATATCCCATGTTTTCTCGTTGTAAAGCATCTTCTCTATTATATTATCTGGTGTGAGAGGACCCAGATATCTGTAATTATTCCTCAAGAGTTCCCAACATAAACAGTAGAACACAACGAGTTCCACGTCATCCAGGTCCCTGCAATATGAACATGCGTTATCATCCACTCTCTTGAACTTATGGAAATATTGGCGGAAACAGCTGTGGCCCGTCAGGAACTGTGTGAGCTCATAACTGAGCTCACCAAATCCCCTCAGGACCCATGTATCTAGTCCACGCACTGGTGGACACTTTACTCCAACAGACCTGCCATTGCTCTAACAAAAGGTCATATGCCTTGCTTTTCTTCATACCTGAATAAGTTGCACATCTCATTTTAGCAAGCAACTCAACTGGTGGTGTTCCTGCTATAACAAAGACTGCCTCAGCCGAGACAGTCCTGTATGCGGAGCTTGCTCTCAGGGCCATACACCTCGTAAACTCTCTAATGTCATACATTTTTCTTCGAACTCATGGCTTTTTTCCACACAGGGATCCCATAGAAAATTATACAGTTAACTACATGTAAGTATATTTTACGCCTGGAAGATTTAGGGCCACCCACATTTGTGAGTAACCTACTCAGAGCCTTGATGGTCTTCTCAGCTTTCTTTGCAACCTGGCTGACATGTGCAGAAAATGTACACCCAGAGTCGATCCAAAAACCTAAATATTTTACTTCACTGTCCAGAACTATGGAGTGTCCCTTCACCTCAACATGCATAGGCTCTAGCCGCCTCCTTCCAGTCAAGACTACTGGTTTAGTTTTGCGGGGAGATAAAACCCTGCTTTGTCAACAATGACTATTGAACTATTCGCTTTAAAGATAACATCTCTTTCACTCCTGGCAACTAGATGGTGTTCAACTAGAGAATCTTCATTTCCGTTTAGGACAAGCCCTGCTCAATGACCAGCGGTCCGCTGAGCCACACAGCATGAAACTGGCCTTTACCTCACACTGCTTCATTCTATGCCCCGGCATACCACAATTAAAGCACAAGGCTGTGCGATCCACACCAGTGCAATTCAATGCCACGTGGCCAACCTCCCAACATTTGTATCATCTTACCTCAGCATCCTGAATAACAGCGCGGCACTGCACCCATTCTACTTGAACCCTGTTTACGGTTAGCTTCTTGACTGCACGGTATGGCATAATTAATGTAGCTTTTTGCATGGACCCAAAAGCGGGAAAAGTCAGCCTAAACTCCTCCTCCCGGCCAAGGTTGGCCTCCAACACTTTCATTGACATCAGTCTCTTCCGTCCTGGCATCGATATCACTCAGGTGTACTACAGTACAGTGGTCAGCCCTCGATTGAAGGTTCACCTGAAAATCATCAGCCTTGGTCTGTAATATTGACTTAAAGGTTTCTGCCGCCTTAACGTTTTTCACCCTTATCATCAATTCGTCATTATTTCCATGCCTAAGTGACAAGACATCTGTAGCTTCATTAATTGATACTCAATCCTTCGTCAACTTAAGCAAGTCAGCATATGACTTGCCTGAAGACCTCAAGACGAATGTTTTGGTGTCTTGATGCACTGGACTGAAAGTGGTTTTGCTCCTACCTACAGAACTGTTCTGCTTTGTCAGGCAAATTCTAATTGGTTTTGTCCTGCCCCTATCAAGGTAGGCCAAGAGTCTCTGGGATGAGTGTCTGACTTTGTCGCCAGAAAAACTGAAAACTGGGTCACTCGCTTCATTGAGAACAAGGAGGTATGGCTTCAGGCAGTCAGCCATACAGACTCTCTCTTCCTCTCTGGAGTCATAAAAACCATATATGTTGAGCCCCCAACCAGGGTCGATTCTTCACCTAGGAGTACAGATCCCTCCATTTTTTCTGGAATCACCTCTCCTTGCTTAGCCCTACGCTCTTGGAACAAGGAAGGAGCCAACGGGGCTACCAGACAACGCCGATCATGCAAGCCTTGATCAGTCTGGCCTGCCAAATCCACAAGAAGCACCCACTCATCAGTAGCAGCCAGCTCATTGATGACTTCAGTAGGGGCCAATAATTCCGAGGGCCAATGCCGGGCGACCAAGTGAAGAAGTTCCTCGTCAGACCCTATTTTCCAATTTAACTGCCAAATCCGGCTCTCAATACACGTCTGTCTGTGTTGCCATTGTTATCTTATCAATCGATGGAGATAACTCGCATAATTCTCTAAATTCCAAAGCCAGTAGAGTAAGATCTTTATCTAGAAGCTTAATCTCACGCTTTGTGCTGCGCTCTATATACTGACTTTATTAATCAGCCAATAACTCCAGCCTAGCTACGAGAGAGTCTCCAGGTTGCTGCCAGAACGTTCATCCTCATCTGAGGATGCGACATGAAGGCGCTTGGTTGCCGGAGAAGCGCTTAACTCTGTTGCAGCAGCTGTGGTCAAGCCAGCAACTTCTATCTCCATATTCAGGGGTGATGTGGAACTTCAGAGAGAACGACCTGTCCTCACCAGTGACCGCTCCAGCTTCCTAGTGGGATGAAACGGATTCCCATCCATCTTGTGGCTATACCGTATGTCAGATTGATAGCTACATGTATAGTTTTATCACTACCAATGTATTCGGAGCCCAAAAACAAGCTCTATAACACCCCACACGCTGTTTATACATAGGACCTGTAATATCAGAATCACTCTGTATTTCTAATTATTTTATTTTTAATAACTTCAAGCTAATGACATAATAAGTCTATTACCATAAGTAAATCTATTTATTGGTCTATTAATTTTATTAATTATATTACCGCCTTCTGATATGTTATCTGTTATTGACTAGAGATAACCAAATAATCACGCGCAACGAAGAGTCGCTTACTATAAATAAAGTCGCCCACTATAATCCTTATTGTCTGTTGCAATAAGGTTGAAACAACAAAAAATCCATCTGTTAACCAAAAATCATAAAAATTTCAAAACATCCAGTAAACACTTACCTAACAATACCTATCGTCCGTTTCCAAGAAAGAGCCGTAAAAACCAGACAAAAATACTATTATCGCGGAGCAGCACAACAACACAACCATACGGTATGAGTTCACTTACTCAACCAAACGATCAGAATCATTGGAATGCCCTAAAACTGCACACACGAACAAGAACAATACAAAATTAAAGTGAAGCAAATCATCTACATTTCCCCACGCAATGTAAACTCATTCATGCAGACTGGTAAACTAAAAATAATAATCGACCTAATGAACCAACACAAAATTCTCATAATGGAATTGCAGGAGATAAGAAAAACAGATCAGAACCGGAACGCCATGGAATCTCAAGGACATAGGCTCTACAAAGGTACTCCTGGGAAGAGAGTGATGAAAAGTGTCTCAGAATTTGGAACTCAGAGTTTTTGGTCAGCCTCAAAATAATAAACTCTGAACAAGAATTCAAGTCACAATCCCCAGGAATTTCAACATTCACCCTAAAAGCATTTAATAAAATTTACATTATAATAAATGTCTATGCTCCCACTAATAATAAAAAATAAATCTCCAAAAGACCATAAAGAAACAGAAAGTTTCTGGGACCTACTTGACCAGACTATAAATAACCCCAAAAATCATGTTAAACAACTAATTTGAGGCTTCAACACTCAACTAGGAAGAAAAACAAGATATATCATCAGTAAATGGACCACCCAAATGAGAACAGAAAGAGGTTCATCAGAAATCAAAACCAAAACCTAATTCAAAATTCATATATTTGAAGAGGAAACCTCAAAAACTGGAAACACTCTGACTACACTAAAGGAGAATGGCTACTAGATCATGTCTTCATGCACAAACACCACCAAAAAGAAATCTAAATGTAAAAGTACTCTGAGGAGTAGACACAGATTCAGATCACTATGCCCCAACGAGGAGTTTTATTCTTTAAGACTTTGGGGGTTGGCGTCCCCATGGTTCAGCCTCTGCAGTTTTTCTTCCCACTACACACAGAGCTGCAGAACACTTTACACTGTACACATACACTACACCAAGAACACTACACAAGTTACAACTTATATCCTAACACAACATTCTATACTATTTCTTCTTTCATTTACACTCGGCGATGTTGTGACACCTTATGATACGCAACCGTAACCCAAGGTGGAAACTATCATGCCAGTGGGTGGATGGCTCTACATAGTGAGTCTTGAATGATATCCTCTGGGCACTTGGGCGAACCCAGTTGTATGAAGCTCAGCTCCAGTACACGTGTGCTCTGCTGGAGTGGTCTTTTATATCACCAGTATTCATGGGAACCATATGGCAGTCCCTAATAAAAATCTTTCAGTGGTTGTTGATCCACTTGAAAAAACCATCAAAAATGGAGGTTTGAAATGACTTCGACCAACATTGTCAGACGAAGATGTGTCAAGCAACAAAATGACAGAACCTAAGTTATCCAATGTAAGATTTCTAATAGTGAAATGCAAGAAAGAAGGAAAATCTTTCTCTAAATTTTCCCCTTTTTTAATTAATAAATGCAGAGTAACAGCTTGTGGCTCACTGAAATCAATAAAAAAGCTCAGGAGTGGTGTCCTGTTGATTGAGGTGAATAATGATGAACAGAACCAGAAACTCGTAGCCCTTAGGTATGCAGGGAAAGAGGAAGTGATTGTGGAGCTACATAACACACTAAACTTCAGAAAGGTAGTGATCTTTTGCTGTGACTTGGCTGATATTGAAATATGAGAGATATGTGAAGAGTTGTCACTGCAATCTGTCACTTCTGTGCAGAGGATCATGAGGAAGGAGAATGCTGTTGATGTGCCAACATCCTCACTTATCCTCACTTTTTTGCTCAAATGTTCCTAAGCAAAAAAGAATTGGCTACAATTCTGTCTGTGTGCGAACATACATACTTATTTCAATGTCAAGGTTTTGGGCACAATAAAATTAGTTGTACCAAGGAGCAAGTGTGTGTGCATTGTAGCCAAACAGGACATTATAATAGCGCATGCACAGAAGCTGAAAAGTGTATTAATTGTAAAGGATCACATTCGGCAAGATCTCGAGAATGCCTTGTTTATAAAGAAGAACAAGCTATATTAAGGATTTGTACTGAAGAGAAAGTGCCTTTTCCTGTGGCTCATACGGAATATAAAAAAATCCCTCATCATGAGAAATCCTGTAATACCATGTTAGTTTTGTACAGGCTCTTTCTAACAATGTGCAAAAGAATAATGAGTGCACACCCATCACCATTCTTGGGGCTCGTTGTCATGAGCCCTGAATACTTCTCATGACACTTCCCCTGGAAACGATATCAGGATCAGTATGTTATCACACCTCCCGCATAGTGAACTGACATATTTTGTGTATCTGCCACAGAATTTTCTACGACCAGGTGTTTCCAGATTCTTGGTCACAGGCACTGGTTATTCCCATACTGAAACCTGGTAAGGATACTCGTAAATCATGCCTCACAAGTTATTGTTCTGTCTCCTTGATCAGTACCCTATGCAAGGTGATGGAATAAATGGTAAACCATCATCTAGTGTGGTACCTTAAGAGAAATTCCCTAACAACCCCAGCAAAATGCGGTTTCTGCCAGAACAGATCGTCTATTGATCACATAGTTGCCATGGAAGGCTGCTATTCAAAATGTTTTTCTACTTCACCAATCCCTGGTTGCTGTATCTTTTGACTTACAAAAGGCATACAACACCACATGGAGGAGAGGAATTCTAAATACACTTAATGAATGGGGTGTACAAGGTAATCTCCTTGCATTTATCCTTAATAGTTGGATTTATACTTAATACTTGCATTTAGTTTCCTTAATAGTTGGTCCTTCCGAGTTAGAGTTGGAGCAAGAGTATCTGATCTAATACTAGATACTCAGTATCTAATTTTTTAATACGCAGGAAAATGGAGTTCCTCAGGGAAGTGTCCAAGTGTCACTTTGTTTGCTATAGCCATAAATAGTATAATAAACTGTGTGTGAAAACCAGTTATGTGTTCTTTATTTGTAAATAATTTTTCAATTTATGTAGCTTGTAGAACATTAGCTACAAGTGAGGAGGCTGCTACAAAACATAATAACCCGCTTAGAATTGTGGCGTAAATCTAATGTCTTCACATTTTCCCCAGAAAAAACCAAGGGCATTTGTTTTTCCTGGTTGAGGGAACATGTTGATCCTCAACTGTATTTACATGGTGAACCAGTAGAAGCTTGCATACGGGTTAGATTTCTAGGTATGTCGTTTGACCAACAGCTAACATGGGTAACACACTTGAAGGAGCTGAAGGTAAAATATCTGAAAATGTACGATGTGTGAGTTTTGTCTAATACCCATTGGGGAGCCGGTCGTGTATGCATGTTGCGCTTCTACCAAGCTCTGATCCATTCCTGCTTGGACTACAGCTGTGTAGCTTATTCATTGGCATGAGCCACCACACTAAAGATGCTTGATGCAGTCCATCATTCGTTCATCCGTCTTGCCATAGGTGCTTTTCACTCAAGCCCAATGGAAAGTCTGCTGGTGGGCAATCTCTTTGTAATAGACAGAAGCAAATGATTTGCTCCTATGTGGCTTACATTAAAGTGCAACCAACTCACCCAACCTTTGATGTGGTATTCTTGAACCAGCATGTTAGTCAATACCAGGAACAGCTGCGATCTACTGCTCCGCTAGGCATCAGAGCTGAACGCCTTCTCTCAGCTCTAGGTATACAAGTACCTCCATCTTTTACTGTTGCTCCATGTTATTACCCTCCTTGGCAGCCTTCTCATGCTAATTACAGCTTTGATTTTTGTCAGAATAACAGAACAAAAATCCAGTAATCTTACAAAATGGATTTTATGATATTAAGAATAGCATGAATCCTGATGTTACAGTTTATACGGACAGTACTAGAAACGTTAATTCTATTGGTTGTGGCTTTGTTGCAGGCACCAGAACATACATGATGTCTTCTCATCATCACTAGTATTTTCATTGCAGAACTGTATACCATTAATAAGGCCTTACATATAATTAGCCCAAAATATTGTCATGTTCTTGTTTGCTCTGATTTCATGAGTGTTCTACAGACAATTAATGACGTGTACTCTAGACACCCTGTTGTCTGTGAGATTCATTGTGTCATTTTGCAAATAAGAAGACGTAATACAACAGTGAGTTTCTGCTAGATCCCCAGCTATATAGGAATTTCAGGTAATAAGCATGCAGATAGTGTGACAAAGGAGGCTTGTTTCCAGCCTCCTTTCACCGATTGTGTTGCCTCTAACAATCTTGCCTGTTTCCTGAAGAGGGTAGTTCATGATGAGTGGCAAAGTGAATTGGATGCTGCCATGAAAAATAAACTTTGCCCAATTAAGTATACTGTTTCACTGTAGAGCTCCTCCTGCAGAAATAACTGTCAAGAGGAGGTTATTATCTGCCATTTGCAAATAGGGTACACTGGGCTCACACATGGATATCTGATGACAAATAGATGCACCACATCTTGTGGAATGCATCTGTTATGTGGCATTGCATCGCCAGTTTAAACTGCAGGCTAACATGTAAACTATGCTAGGCAATAACAAAATGTTTTTATCTTATGTTTTACATTTTCTTAGGGCCATCCGTTTATACACAAAAATTTTAATTACTGTAGTGTGTATCAGTTATTCATGCCAATTGCTGTATAGCAGTTTGAAATTTTAGTATTTTAATTGAGACATAAAATGTGACTTATGCTTGTTTACTGTAACAAACATGTTGTGTCTGGGTGATGATAATGCTGAAGTGTTTTGCTCCCAGAATAAACCCAAAAATAAAAAAAAAGATCACTATGTAGTCAGAATTAAAATTAAATTCCCTCCCCAAAGAAAGCAACAAAAATAAGTCCCTAAAACTAAAAAAAAAATAGATCCTACCCAACTAATCAAGAATGAAAATTACCAGAAAACAATCAAAAAACTTAATCACAGATAAACTTGAAGACAGCCTTAAACAAATTGAAGAAGAATTGGTCCCAATAAAACCTCATAAAAAGTATCAATAATGGAACAGTAAATGTGATAAAAACAGTGGAGAAGAGATGTCAAGTATGGCTGTTACACTAATCCCAAAAATCAGAAACTTACAATTAAAATAAATAAATACTTACAATTAATCTTAAATTTTTTTGCTATTTGAATATTTTATACAGTTTATCTCAGGAGCTCTCATTTTGTAAATACAGGAACTGGCAACTACAGAAACCGGTTACAGACTTTTTTTTAATTACCGCACAACACAACTACACCATATAAAAGCATTTCACAATTTTAAACTTAAATATTTTTCACACTAGTACTAAAACACACTAAATGTATGAGTTATTCGAATTTGACTTCTGACTGGGTGATAAAAAAAGAGCTCAAATTTTATTGTACTGATACTAGAGAGAAAAATTTAATACACACCTGACAATACATTTCATTAAGAAACCCCATGAAAGGTGGATATTTTGATTTTAACACCTTATCTCTTTCTTGATACCATAGTTGGCACATATTGAGCAAAGATTCAAGAAATGTTTCTTTCTTCTCTTTCTAAAAACAAATACATCAGAGATATAACAAAAAATATAGTTGTAACTACAAAATATCAATAAGGTTGCAGTTCTGATGATATTTTAATTAGTAAGCATGTCAAATGAAGATAAGTTGTGAATTAAATAAAAGTAAAGTTTGTACTTAACTAAGCAATTCTATATTAAATTTCACTATGTGCATTCTTGTTGTTAAATTGTTTAATAGTGGATTACTTTTTTGGATTGTTTAATAGCTCAAACTTTTCAATTCAGATAATTTTGAAAAAAAGTGATTGTGATATCACCAGTATATTAACTTTTTTCAAAAAAATAAAATACTTTCTAATTATAAATTTCATATTAAAAAAAAAAATCAATTACTTTTAACTGTATGCTTATTTAAAACATTGAGTTTCTGATACTTATTGTTTAGCATCAGTTTTCTCTTTCAAATGTACATTGTTGGTCTAGCACTTTATGCACAATTGAAAAATATTTACATTTAATAGATCGAAGCACTTTAAGAAATATTTAGAAAGACCTATTTCTCCTGCCTCAGCTAACATGTAACTGATGTGGAGTATTATATTAAAAGAATGTAATTTAATAAATTTAAATCCACTTGTTTGATTCTGTGGATGTCTCCACATATCTAATGCAACTTTCTTGATTCAAGGCCACTGAATCCATCCTTCATGCTTGATTGTACCTGTACCTTATGTTACATATATGGGTTGCCAGGTCAGGATGTGTCATTACTTAGAACTCAAATATAGAACAATAGATACAGGTGGTATCAAGGAGCCATCAGGATTAAAATATAATTGATTTGGTTAAGCCCTAAATTATCAAGCTCCTACTTGGAAAGGCTGGCACAAACCATCTGGGACATCCTGATACACGGATTTAAATGAGTTTGGTTAATCATTTGTTACTTCTACAATTTTCATCTAAATAATTAAAAAAACTCATAGTGTATTTACAGAAATCTTTGTAGTGCGTGTAAAACTTCAGAGTAGATGGTTAAATTTTTTTGCTGAAACAGGTAACCAAAATGCAACACAAATTTATTTTTGTCATATGTTCTACATTTGTTGTATAAGATATACTGTTAAAATTTCCCTACGATTTATTTAAATACAAGTATAAATAAAACAAGTTAATCAATAATCTGATGAATGTCAACTGACTTTTGAGAAATTGAATTTGATTTTAAAAGACCATGGTTGAATTTTCGCTTCTCGAAGGGTGAAAAATGAGGTATCCATCCCTCCATAAGTATAATGAAAAAAAGTATAAGTAAAAAAAAAGAAAGTATAATGAATGTATGTTCTTTGTTGCACATTATTTTCTTCACAATAATATGACCGGGTAGTCAGAAAGTTACAGGCAATATCCAGATTTTCTCTGAAAGAGATATTCTGATGAAAATTATAGGCAACGTAGGTTATACTTCCATTTTCTTAGTTGTAAGTGTGACGCTTTACAAATTATAAGAATGGTAAGTTCATTATTAAAGAGCAGTTGCAGATATCATCCAAATAAGAAAGTCTGCAAAGTGACTTGTGTTCTGTGGGAAGGATGTATAACTCTGCTGAAATACATCACAGTTGAATGAAGTGTGTGGTGACTTACCATTTTCATTCCACAAACACAAAATACTACGAGTTGTTTGAAAATGGGCATATAGATAAGAAGGACAGCAGAGCAGGTCATCAAAACAGATGACAGTTTTGAATGTGTTCATGTTTTTAAACAGCTCTTAAATTTTGGGTCATTATGGAAAGTGATAACTTTTTTTATAAAACTGTAGATGGAGATGAGTGACAGATCCTTGATTTTTCAACTTGATATGAAATACAACTTGATATGAAATAGATTTCACTTAGTGGAAACATCCTTATGCCTGACATTTAAAAAGTGCCAAAAGTTTCCATCAACCAGAAAAGTAAAGCCGATATCCTCTACTTCGACAAACAAGGAGTTGAATTCATGCCAAAGAGGTCTATAATTAATGCCAAATTATACTGTACAACCTTGAAGAAGGTGAGAAAGATAATTTAAAGTCTACGAGCTGAAAGAATCACTAAGCAATTAATCTGTGAAGGATCTCCAAAAAAAAATAAGAGCGAGATGTGGAAACACTCACCTTACTATTCTGAAATTATTACCATGTGATTTCAAGTTATTCAATTCTATAAAGAGACTCTTGTGAAGTGACAATCTCATTTCAATGCAAAGTTCAGAACGTAATGCAGAAATGGTATCCACTTATAGGATGGAAATTTTTCAATAAAGGTGTGAAAAAGTTTGTTTACTGTGAACAAATACTTAAATAAACTTTGTGATTATGTAGAAAAATAGAGCTTTAATTGTACTTTCAGATAAGTAAAAAAGTTTCATAGATTTTCCATATGCTTTTTTATTCAAGTGGAACTAACTTTTTGACCATTTCTCAGATGAAAAATGAAATTATTAAATGTTGTTACTCGCAAGTATTTCATAAAAGCTGATCACATGTTCTTTCAGTGGGTAGCTATAATCATTAGAACAAGATGTAAAATTTTATTAAATTATTAAAAAGTAATTCAGTTTAAATAAATAGATGTTTAATAAGAACATTATTTTATTAATAATTAATACATTTCGGTTTTATATGTAATGGTAAATAATTAATAAATACAAACTAAAAATGGTACACATGGCCCAGAAATTGCTACTCAGTAAGGAGTGATTCTGAACCCTTATTACCAAAGATTATTATTTATTACAAAATATCAGACTTACTAAAGAATTTAGATATACATATAGTCTAACAAATAATTTTGCACATCATATAAGAAGCAATACAGACATACATTTACATGCAAATTTATACCTCAATAATATTTATGCACAATTTAGCTGCAGGTTCAGCATATCTTCTACTGTCAGCTGCTCTTTCCATTACAAGTTTTACTAACTGCATCAGTGTCCTTGCAGATAATTTGTTTGGATCTGTAAAAAGTGAAATGGTGAAAAACATTTTGCTCAAAGTTTTTCTGAAATATGATAAAATGTGAGACTTGAAATGATCCAAAAGATAAGCTCTCTTTACTAAACATGTTTGTCCACGAGAATTCTTGTATAATGTGTACTACAACATGGCTAATGAATGATATAAAAATACTTACTATAAATGTAACATTACAAAAAATTTAAAAATAATAGAAGTTATTTTTTTTAAGATTCCTTCTTAAAAAGCGAAATTCATTGATTGTTAAACATGTATGTAATAAATAATTAAGACTTTTTTTATAATAAATAATATTAAAAGTATCTATACCCTTTAATCAAATCTATTGGCATTAAAGAAATAAATATGATCCACATATTTTATCTCAATTAATCACCAAATAATTTACTTTAATGCATTTAATAGTTTCCAGTTGATAATCGTGATGAAATTTATAACATAAAATATAAAGTGTAAATTAAAGAACATTGTATTTCATAAAATTATTTTCTCATCAATCACTTCTCCGCACAGTTCTGTTCACTATTATCTCTTAACTTCAGTTTGCTTTATGTAGCAAGCCTACCTAAATCCTAAGCCTACTTTATCTGCCCCATAATTTTTACTTTCTACATTTCCTTCCTTGACTAAATTAACGAATCTCAGGTCCCTTTTATAATTAGATGTAAGAATGCTTTTTTTTTTGATCCATCAAATAACGATTACTGGAAATTAGGTCTATCAAGAACCAAGGAGTAAGAGGCAAATCATAGTAGTATACATTTTAACATGAATAGAAGAAAAAAAAACAATCTAACATATTTTTCGTAATAGTCAATTTTGAAAATTAATTGTAAATACCATGATACTTTTTGAACTGGGAGGATTTAGATTACAGAACCTGATCCTCATTCCAGGTGATGAGGATCTCCTATATAAATAGGATGACAGTTTTCAAGTTTTGTATGAAGCTTTATGGATATTGTAATCTGTTTTATCATATAATGGTTAATTTGTTCACCATCATATGAACAGATATAAGGAAAAAATTGCATTTCCATTCTACTTAAATTTAACCACCTCATATAAAAAATAGGATAAAATTTGTGACAATTAACAACAATGAACAAATGATTAACTCTCATCTCTATCCTGAAAAAAAAATAAATAAATAAAAAGTCAATATTAAAATAAAAATTAATGATGAACCCACCAGATTGGTTTAGTACTAAACTCTTCATTGTAATCAGCTGATTTCAAATTTGAGAGTTTTCAGGTTCAAATACTAATAACGGTAGTTGCTTCTATTCAGATATGAATACTAGATCGTGGATACCGGTGTTCTTTGCTGGATGAGCTTCAATTAATCACACGTCTCATGAATGCTTTGGCCTGAGTTTGTACAAGACTACACACTTACTGCTACAGTTACATTACACTAATATGAGTAAGTCGTAATGATTTTAATTTTTGACATAAAAAAAAATATTAATGACTTTTTAAGAATTCTAAATACTTTTATTTAAAAACTAAGTACCTTGTAACGCCTTATTTATTATTACATGCATTTCAGACGGAAATTCTCCCAGGTCAATAACATTAGAATTATTACTGGTTGAATTTGTAGATGCTCCTCTTAATGTATCTGTTGCACTTAAACTTTTTGATCTTTTCAACCCTGTTCTTGGAGGAGATATTTTTGTAACTGCTGGGGATTGACTGTCAATTGAATTACCGCTACCATCAAGTCTGAAATGTACTCTAGGGGATAATCCCTGAAAAAAATTGGACAACAACATTAAAAGCTATATATTATTAAAATTCAATAAATTTCAATATTCTGAAGTTAAAACAAGATTCATATCCTTCTTTCAAAGAACTGAATTGATAACTAATTAATAAATTATTCAACCCTCCATTTGGTTACATGTAAACTATAATCATTTAGGAGTTCTCTAACAATCATTTTGCAGTTTAGTACCATTTAAGTTATAAGGGAAATAAAGTTTACAGATTTTTTTGTGTAAATTTCAAGGCAGTATTTGACATAATAGATAGAGGGACTCTCTCTAAGAAACTTCATGAAATAGGATACCTTTCAAATTTAGCAAGCAATTCAGAATTTATATAATAATACATTCTCTTCTGCTTACTTAACAGTAGTATAGCAATTACTTTTCCAACTGAAAGCAGTGTAAAATAAAATTGCTTACTCTCACCCTAATTATTCTTAGGTTTTAAAAAAAATTGGCAGTTTTTAAATAATCAACATTTTTTTATGTTATCAAGCTACAACAAATACTTTGTTTGATGGAATATGGTTGTGTGAAATTAATATTAAAGTGCTTCTTAATGGAAATGAGTCTGTATTAATGACATCTTTCCCGAAAACGCTCCAAAGGATGATGGATGAGATTATTGTGTTTAGAAGGGGTTAACTGTAAATGTTATGGTTTTTAAAAAGGATGGTAGCTTCCCCAATACGAAAAAAAGATACAGTAAAAAAGAAGAAGTAGTAAATAATTATAAGCATCTTGGTATCTTACTCACTCTTAGCCTCTCTTATAAAATCACCTTGTACCTAAATCTTCAGTAGTTAAATGTGAAGAAGCTTCATTATCAGGGACATGATGACAATTTCTGTTATATTGGAAGTTTTCTTTGCTGTCCTAGAATGTTACAATTTATGGTGCTCAGGTGTGGAGCTAAACGGCATATGAGAATAATGAGAATGAGAGATTTTTTATTTAAAAGTAGTTTGGTTTGCCTCAAAGAACACCTAACTATAATGTTTATGTGAAGATAGGTAGGGACTTTATGTTTATCTTCACACCTGGGCTTCATTTTGAATGTCATTATGTTTATGAAAATACCATATCATATCATCTTCCCAAAAAGCTAGCTCATTTAGTATGAGATAGAAGGATGGGTTGGTTTAAAATTTAGTTAGATATGAATTTCCCAGGATTTGAACCCAGAGCCCTCTGAAAGAAAGATCAAAATATTACTACGTAGATGCAAACAGTTTCAATGCAGTTGTACTCATAGCAAGTTGGATTTTCAACTTCGATGGGATAAAAACCAGTATAGCACCAGGGTGAAAGGGTGTTTAAGATGTTGTTAAGAAGACAGAACTGGAACTTGAATTCATCTGTAATTAAGTAAAAAGAAAATCGAGTGTAGTAGTAAATTAATTGCAACATTGGTAAAATGTTGCAATACTATAAATGCTGCAAATACTATAAATAAAATGGTGAGAAAATACTTTAATTTCATTGTACTGATATTATATCTTTATTACATTGTATAATTAATTAATTTTAACTACTATTTAACTGTAAACTCAAAAAATTAATTTAATTATGAAAAAAAACAAATATAATGCTGCAGTCAATGTAATGTAATCACCACACTTGCCTTTACATCAGCTGTTTTCAAGTTCAATTCCTAGCTAAAAATATTATTTTTTTCAAAATAACTTAATCCATCTGATCTTCCACATTAAAATTATTTAAAGAAAATGTCAGTGACGTAATAATGAGATTTAAGAAAATTATAAAAGTAATTGGTTTACACAATGATATTACTCATACATTTGTAAATAAGATAATTATAGTAACAGAATAATTAATAAAAAAGCTTGAGCATATTCACTCTTCAATTTTCAGGATGCTACTCTCTACGATATTTCAGGTATTGTGGAACCATCAGGTTGTGAGGGATGAAGTTAATTATCTTTCACAAATTATTATTTTGATTTAAGTGATCATTTTTTCTATAGAATTGATATTGCTCTAAAATAATATGTTTTAATGTAAATATTTAACAATTCCATTTTGTTTGGTGAATTCCATGAATTAGGGTTTTCATGGTTTTTCATGTTTGTTATCTAGTAAGATCAAAAACTGTAATTGATGATTACTCACTAGACCAAGTGATGGGCTTTAAACACCTGAGTTGCAGTATTTCTTGGGAAAGAGTGCAAATTGAATAAATATTGGGCAACCCTTGGAACCATCCAAAGAAAATTAAAAAAAAGATGAGGACTGGAGACTAAAATTAGGTTTTATAGGATACTACAGCTTCTACACTGTTTTATGGTGCCGAATTATGAACCAAAAAACTTATATCAATAAAACTGGAAAGCTGAAATGATGTTTCTGTAAAAGCTTTCAATTGTATGCGGTCAATAATGACGTTATAAAAAAAGATCTTGAGTTTTTTAATGTCTGAGAAAATGCTAAAAAATTAAAAAAATAAAAAAAGATAAAAATAAATAAAAAAAATAAAAATAAATAAAAAAATAAAAATAAAAAAAGATCTTGAGTTTTTTAATGTCTGAGAAAATGCTAGCAAATAAAAACAAATGGAAGAAACATGGAAACAGTACATATTCTAAAGGCTACTTTTGGTTATGTTCCTTAAAGCAAAGGTAAAATAGAAAAGGCTAGAAAATGTTCATCTAACTTTTGATAATTTAAGTAGTAAAATATATTTTTTTACTATGGCTTTGGGTCACTAGAACACTTTTAACTGATAACAAACTGACAAATTTCCTAAAGTATGGCTTTTTAAAATCAAAACAGATGCTAATGCCTACTCCAGGATAGAAAAAAAGAAGATTTAATGATTCCTGTTTTACAGTTCTAATGATAATTTGTAAATGTAAAGAATGAATAATAACATATACACAATGAAATGGAATAAATAAATAAATTCAATAATAACAACAATATTATGAGCACATGAAAAAAAAGATTGTTTATAAACTCAATTTGTTTTATTTCACTGTATGTTTATTTAATATTGATATTATATTTTATTTATTATAAGTATATTATATATAATAATATAACATATAAATATTATTATTATATTTATATAAGATTATATATAAGTATATTTTATATTCATAATATTGAAATAGAGTTGACCTCATTCAAAATGATGTATTCCGTATGTTATTATAAATTGTAATCCACATAATATAATTGAGTGGATTAAATGTAAATTGTATGTTTTATATACCTGTACATTAGATACTCATAAAATTTATAAATACCTCAATTTAAAACAGTTTGCAGCTTTGTTTTATGAGTTTAATAGTATGTTTCAAGATTCCAATCATAAAATATAAATACAAGTGATAGATGCACACTGGAATCTACAAGGGACAGTGTAATGCACACTGGAATGGAACAGAACAAAATGTTGCACAGAGCAACAGGTATTGCCATCTCATAATTTTATTCCCCTATTACGAACATTCAAAAACTTGTTGACCCATGCCCTCTCATTTTCTGCATCACTACTGACATAGCAGTATGCATATGTCAATTTGTCTAAAACAACATGCAGTGATTGAATTTTTAACAGTGGAAAAAGTAAATGCTAGCTGACATTCACTGTTACCTAAGAATCATTTGAGGTGATTTAAATTTTGATCAAAGTGCTGAGAGTAGGTAGGCAAAAAATTTTGTGCATCAGATGCCAGTAAAATCAGTATTTGAGGATGAACCATGCAATGGTCAACCGGTTTCTGTGGCTAATGAGAAACACAGAAAGAGGCATAAACACCTCAGATTTTGGTGTTTCTAAAATACATGTTAAAATACCTTAAGAGATGTAAGTGTTTTGTTTGACAATCCACAAAGAATAATTCTGCAACACATTATGCTCAGCCACATATATTGTGTGCAATCACTGAGGCATGAAGTTGAAATTTGAACCTATTCCACACCCTCCATACTCACCAGATTTAGTACCCTCTGATTTTTACCATATTTAAGTGAAGTATTAAGAGTATTAATTTAAAGAAATTTATTAATAAGAGTATTAATTTAAATTTACTAAGGGTTATTAATGGTAGGTGGTTATTAAAGGTATTCAATTCACCATGGATGATGAACTTAAGAAAGCAGTGAGGTCATGTACCAGCATTCTTCACTGACAAAATGAGAGAACTGGTTCACTGTTGTGAGATGTGTAACTATAAATGGTGACTACCTGAAAAAATAAATGTAAGTTTTTGTAGCAAATAAAATGTACTTTAATGCTACATTTGCTTCAACTGACTATCTCTTTTCATTGCAATTATGAGTGATTGTGCATTACATTTTATCCACCTTATATATATATTAGCTGACCAGGGCTTGCTTTGCTAATCTAGCCACGGGGTGGAGCCCCTGAAAACCCCTGTGGCCCAGGTCAGTGAAGGTGAGCTTCAGGGCTGACCCAAGGGCTCCCAGGGCTGCAGTGCTTACTTCGCTCACCATTTTCCTCTAGTCAGGACCCCCCTGCAGTGTTTATTAGCCTCATAGTTGTGTGAATAATACTGATAAATAACAATTGAAGTATTCAGGCTTTATAGAAACCTGGAAAAAACAAGATTGCAAAAGGTGAAATAGTAGTAACTATGGTAACTACATATACCTTTGACGAGGAAAGCTTCACAACTTATTTTTGTTGCTATTGTGTCAGAAATTAATTTAATTTTTAATTATTTATTAATTAATTATTAACTTTTTTCTTCTTTAATTACCAACTTCACCCACAAGGCGTTAGGGCCTTGATACATGGCTTAAAACCTTCCCTGGGATAATATAAATGTATCCTGCAAATTTGAAAGCAAAAGGATGGTTCTCGTGTGATGTGAGAACAGACAGACAGACAGACAAACAAACATTTGGCTTATATATATATATATAATTTAAATTTTTTATAATCCATATTTCCTCTGTATGTAAAATCTAGCTAATTATACAATATGAAAATTATTCAGCCATTCCACAAAGTACAGAATTAAAGAACATTCTTACTTTACTTTTTTTTCATTACAGTGCTTTCAGGCATAAGTCCATCTTCAGCAATGTTTTTTTTAAATTTTACTTTTTTACATTTACACAATAGATAACATGATACATTAAAATTTATAGAACAAATATTTGTTCAGTCAAAAAGAAATAAAAATTTTAATTTAAAACGTTATATTAAAATTTCCTTTATCATTCAATCTATTAGTTAATATAGTACTATGTTGCTAGTACTAAATTTATTATATATATATATATATATAAATATAATGATTTTCTGATGATATAGTAATTCTAGCTGAATGTAGAAAGGATTTAGAAGAAACAATGAACGGCATGGATGAAGTCCTACGCAAGAATACTGCATGAAAATAAACAAGACTACGTCATAAAAAATAATTATAGTTTAATAAAAAAAATATTCCTTATCTCCGTTACTTTTTAATCTTTACATGGAACTAGCAGTTAATGATGTTAAAGAACAATTTAGATTCGGAGTAACAGTACAAGGTGAAAAGATAAAGATGCTACGATTTGCTGATGATATAGTAATTCTAGCCGAGAGTAAAAAGGATTTAGAAGAAACAATGAACGGCATAAATGAAGTCGTACGCAAGAACTATCGCATGAAAATAAACAAGAACAAAACAAAAGTAATGAAATGTAGTAGAAATAACAAAGATGGACCGCTGAATGTGAAAATAGGAGGAGAAAAGATTATGGAGGTAGAAGAATTTTGTTATTTAGGAAGTAGAATTACTAAAGATGGACGAAGCAGGAGCGATATAAAATGCCGAATAGCACAAGCGAAACGAGCCTTCAGTAAGAAATATAATTTGTTTATATCAAAAATTAATTTAAATGTCAGGAAAAGATTTTTGAAAGTATATGTTTGGAGTTATATGAAAGTGAAACTTGGACGATCGGAGTACCCGAGAAGAAAAGATTAGAAGCTTTTGAAATGTGGTGCTATAGGAGAATATTAAAAATCAGATGGATGGATAAAGTGACAAGTGAAGAGGTGTTGCGGCAAATCGATGAAGAAACAAGCATTTGAAGAAATATAGTTAAAAGAAGAGATAGACTTATAGGCCACATATTAACATATTAAGGCATCCTGGAATAGTCGCTTTAATATTAGAGGGTCAGGTAGAAGGAAAAAATTGTGCAGGCAGGCAACGTTTGGAATATGTAAAACAAATTGTTAGGGATGTAGGATGTAGGGGGTATACTGAAATGAAACAACTAGATCGGGAATCTTGGAGAGCTGCATCAAACCAGTCAAATGACTGAAGACAAAAAAAAAATTATATATATATATATTATATTAAAATAATGCATCAATGAAAATAAAACCACTTCGACTGAAGTTGACCTTGCAACCATTGAACCACCGTAGTTCTGCTCCTACCAGTATGTGAAATTATGTGTTTTATGTAAGAATTATTGGTTTTTATTCTATTTATTAATGGGTTTATCTTTAAACAATTACAAATATAATGAATTAGAAGAATTTGTGCCTGATGATGGGAACTTGTTCCTAAAAATGTTGCTGTAAACAGTGAACAAATTTCCAAGATCAATTTAAATCAAGGAAATTATAAATGTTACGAATCTATTAAAACGATTTAGAAACAATTAAAAAAATTATTAAAAATTAAATTTATTGATTATTAAATAAATTGAGCATTGTAATCAAAAGTGCAATTTTGTACTGCATCAAGAGCAGTACAATTTTGTCATTTCTTTCATATTCATTCATTATCATCATTAGCATTAACTTCATAAATGTCACTTTCCTCAATAAAACATTATGTAAATTCATGTCTGAGATTGTATAATAATTAATAAAAAAACTACAGAGCTTTTATAATTCTTCTCAAATTACTAAAGTTCACAATACGTAAATACAAACTGCTAAAACAGATTTCATTTCTGTATTACGAAGGTTATTCAATAATTAAACAGACGAACGTTTTTTGTGAAAGAACACTTAATGCAGGCAATTAAAACTTTTGTAAGTGTTAGTTGGCAACCTTGTGAAGAGTATTAGTCAGCTGCTCGATTAATATTTATGTAAACAATCTCAAAAGTCTTAGTTACAATTATGTGTCACCTTGAAGAAAGTACTTTTGAAGAACAGCATTCTGTGATCCGATTTTTACTTCTGGAAAGTGTACAACTGTCATAAATATTCTCTCGGATGAACAAACAATTGTGAGTTTTTATACACGGGTAGAAAAGTTTAAAAGTGGTCGCAAAGCGTGACCTACAAGCACTGCTCTGAGCATTCGGTAACAGCGTCAACCTCGACACTAGATTCTCATATTGATTCACTTATCAAAGAAGACTAATGGCTTACAGTTGAACAAATTGCTGAAAAATATACAGGAAGTGTTGGCACAACTCATTCCATTATTCAAAACAAACTAAATTACTGTAAGACTTGTGCAAGGTGGGTTCTCAGAGAGCTTACCGTTCATCATAAAGCCGAGAGATTTTGAATTTGCACCGAACTGAAAAATCATTATAATAATGAAGGCGATGCATTTTTGGACAGAATTTTAACCTGTGATGAAACTTGGATACATCATTTTGAGCCAGAGTTCAAGCATCAAAGCATGCAGTGAAAATACCATGAATCGCCTGTTAATAAGAAATTCAAAACGCAACCATTGGCTGGTAAGGTCATGTTAACCAACTTTTGGAGTGCTCATGGTCCGATTTTCTGTGATTATTTGGAGGAGCAATGTACTATTCAAAAGCCTATACTACTCAGCCATGATTGAGAACAAAGTCAAGCTCGCATTGAAGAGGAAATGTGCAGGATGGCAGAGGAAAGGTGTGCTGCTTCTTCTTCAAGATAACACTCAACCTCATACGGGAAACTATTGGCAAAGTGGGATGGGAGCTCCTGCCTCATCTTCCTTATAGCCCTGATCTTGCCCCTTCAGATTTTTATTTGTTTGTTCTGATGAAAGTAGCTTTGTGTGGTCTCAAGTTCAACAACAATGAAGAGATACTGGCTTCAAGATGAAGGTAAAGAATTCTTCGCTGAGTGATAAGAAGATTCGTAAAAAGATGGGGTAAGTGTAGAGAAGTTGGTGGGGATTGCATGAAAAAGTAGACAAAAAAATTGTATTTAGTAAACCATTTTTGCTGTACAGCTATTTGTCTGTTTAACAATAAAATGTTTTTGGTTTAAACAACAATTTAGAACAATGACAACAATTAGGACAATATGACATGAGAGTCATTTTTTTAATGACCCTCGTATAAAAGTAAAGTTACTAAGAAATTAAATATTAGGGTAAGATATTATAATATAAGAACTATTTAAAAATTTGATTATCTAAATGGATAAATGAAGGTGGATAAAACAAGACAAATATGGGTCAATGAAGACAAATATCAAACATACACTGGCACACGAGCTTTCATGCAAAATATAAGTCTGCATATATTAAATTTAGAATTAAAAATTAATTCTTTAAAATACTTATGTAGTGTAATGTTTTATGGTAGTCACAAACAATTGGAAAACAGAAAGGAGACCTTTTAAATGTGTTTTTATAGGATAATGAAAATTAGTGGGTTAATAAAATTTGAAATGAGTGGTCTTAGGAAATAGAAAATGAGAGAAATTTGTAGCAGAATATTGTAAAGAGAAAAACTAGGTTGGTGGACCCATAGAATACAATATCAACATTTAGGTAGTATTTGACATAAGAGAAGGATGTAGTTCTCTGTTAGTGATATCTGTAGAGGAGACAAAGATTGTATCTCTTCACTGAATCTCGCATATAAAAGAGGTAATTGAGGATGCAGATTGGAATAAATATGTTCCAGTTAAACAGATTAGCATCGAACAAAAAGAAATCAAGAATATAATCAAACCAGTCAACTGGGAAAAAGTGTGTGTGTGTGTTTGACAGTTGACTAAACACATACACACACACACACAACTGTCTACAAAGCAATCTGCTTTGTAAGTATCGAGCCTGCAGAGGTATAGAAAGAAATAGGGGCAAAGAGAGTGAGTAATAAAGTGTGTGTGTGTGCGCATGTGTGAGGGCAATATTTAGTGAGGGAGAATCCAAAGTATATTTTTTTACCATGTGTTTGTACAGATTCAATTTTTACCATATTTTCATAAAATAATTAATAACTTAACCAGATCATATATCTGGAGTTAGAATAAAACATTAACTAGTAGAAGCCAAATCTCGTGTGAATAATTGGATATATGCCTTTACCAGTATAATAAAAGAGAAACTATCTCACTCTTAAATGAAAATTTTATTAAAATCATCATAACATGCTACATATATCATGTCAACAATGTGTGACATTTGTATGTGAATCTTAACTCACATTGTTTTACTGTACTTTAATTGTGATGACCTCAATAAACAATTGTAGTAAACTGTAAATTCACTGACACACTATTTATATATGTTTTGTGTAGTGTTTCAATGAATTCACATATATATTGTATGCATAATAAAAGAAAAGAAAATATTCTGCTTACATGATTTTGGTTAGCATTATGAAGGGCGTGAAGGACATTTCCACTTGATTTTGATTGTTGAAGTGAGTGAAGGACATTACCGCTTGACTTAGAATGTTGTAATGTATAACCTTTACCATTTATTGTTGGGAACATAAAGCCATTGTTATTATTACTCATTACAGTTGCAATACTGCTGCTAGATCTAAAAAAATAACAAGACATTTAGCAACATAAATTAATAAAAAATAATAACAAAAATAAATATTGTTAAAATTATTTTTTAGAACTATTACATATTATTTATCAGATGCAAATCCCAAAAATCATGAGGCCTAATATTAGTTTGAACCACATTTTCTGTTGCAGGAAGCATTTATGGCACTGGTGCTAGATGAAAATAGAATAAAAGTTATGATCTAGAGGACCATTTCATTCTCAATTCCTGAGTATTTATTAATGAGCGATTGATAAATTATATGTACATGAAAAATATATTATAAATCCACAAATATTCTGAATGAAAGTCCTGGCATCAATCTAGCTGAACTTTTGCACAATCTTCACAGAGCTTAAAATTAAACCTCTTCTCAACAATTAAGCTGAAAAATGTTTTAATATAGAAAAATGACCAAAAAAGAATCTTCACAGTATTTAATTTTTCAAAACAAGAGAAGTTAAAATAATTTGTCTAACTTTAAATTCTGTACTAAAGGTAGAATAATACCTTTAGAACATTCTCCTCACTCCCCTTAGTGATCATTTGCTAATGGGGCAAATGATTAATAATGAAAAATTTTTCTTTTCCCATTTTTGAACAGTTTTCAACACATTTCTAGATTAAGAAAAAAAAAAATTAATGCTTACTTTTTTATTTATTTATTATTTTTTTTACTCTACAGGATGATTCCTCTTTATTCTGTATGAACAACCATCTGTTTATAGATTAATATGATAAAGTGTTTAAAAATATTATAGGAATGAAAGACAGAAGTAAATGGCGGTATATGAAATTTATTTCAACTGAATTAGCATATGGATTGTTATTGAATACATTTTAATTTAAAACCAGAGTAAATACTGTGAAAGTCTGATGGTAAAAAGATATGAATACTTCAAAAGACATAGATTAAAGTAAAAAATACAGCCAATGCATTAAAATGGATGATGCAGTAGTAATGAGACAGTTTTCATAGAACAGAAAAGAATTATAATATTCTCAAAAACAGTTACAATATTGTATCAAAAGTTATAAGGTGACTTGGTTTTATCTGATAAGTGCCTCAACTCAAGTTTGGGTTAAAGTTGAGGTGAACTTCAGCCCAAACCACACAAATACTATCTGCACAGTAACTCAATCTGGTCTCCACAATTTCGACAACTTTCAACACAGATTCAATAGGCTTAAGGCTAAAACCCAGGAACAATCCACATTTAGGAAGAAAGTAATTAAGAATAAGGGAAAGTAATCTATAATAAGAAAGGGATCTTCTACCTAAAGAAAGCCAACAAAAAGAGACAAACGAATCCAAAAAAGTAAAAAACCAATCCAAAGAAATGCTTCAAGATCCTTTCAGGTAATGGGTTTTCATGCTGTCCACAACTGCTCAGTTATAAAATATCTCTCAAGTAAAATATCTTTACTCAAGATAGTAACACATTATTTAACAATAATTTTGATTTGACTACTACAAATGTAAGCTAGACAATTAACAACTTTTCCTTCAGATACTAAATGGGCATCTGAAAACAGGTTTAGGCTACTGAAAGGAATACTCTCACCCATTATTAGATTGTGTAGATTATGATTGTATCTGACTGAGCTACACATCTTTTAGCCAAACCCATAGTGGAAGATTTGAAGAACTGTTCAGCAGCTGACAATAAAAAATCAATGAATATGGTAGGCATATTAAGCGGTGCATAACTATTGAACAATTAAGATAACCGACTGAAGAGTAATTGGCTGTTTAAGAGGTAAGCAAGATAGATAAAATAAGATAAAAGATACAATTATTACATAGTTATTTTTAGGGAGTACGATTAAAATAAAAGAAACACAATCAGAAAAAGTATATGAATTGTAATTCGGACATAGAGTAGAAATGGAATACAAAATGTTCAATGACAGTTTGAGAATAACAAACCATGAAAACCGTATATTATATGTTACATTCTGATTATGGGGCTTTCATTGTTTAAAGTTAAAATTATAAGATGAAAAAATTATTACCCAGCTATTTGGCACAAATAAATAAACATTTTATTCAAGCTGAAAGAAATTTCTAATACATACATAACATCAGGAATGAATAATACCATGATATTGCACGAATTTAGGAAGACAACTCATCAAGAATGAAGTCTATCTTTGGAGAGATTCAGGATGATATAAAGTGAGTTTCTAAGAGCATGGTGTCCTAAATAGCCAAAATTTGGAATTATAGATTGGATCAAAACAAAAGCCTTATTTTAAAATTTACGAAGCGGTTGGCACACAACCCTGATGTAGGCAGCAATGTGTATGTGCTTGCTACTTTGAGGGAAAAAGTTTCCCACAAATTTGATTGTGAAAAGGAGAATTGTTAAATGAAAGTTGTAAATGAAGTAGAAGGTTAAAATATTTGGTGAATTACCCACAGTAAGTGAAAAACTGGTTTGAGGAAGGGCAGTTGATGCCACCACTACCTTCTTAAACCTTGCTGTGTTGCTCTATACCACCCCAGATTATACCAAAATGGAAATTTTTATCCAATACAAAGAGGTTCTGCCTAGGACTAATAATTTTTGTACTTACTAAAAGGCAGTTTGGTAAATTTAACAATTGTCCATCTATCCCGCTAATGACTGCATCATCCTGGAGCTTCAAAATTAGGAGGAAACTAGCCTCTCATTAACAGTGTTGTAGTGACGCAAAGTATAATATCATTATACCTATAAATAGGTATAATCAAATAAAATCATTAAAATTTGAGAATCACTAGCTCTTCTGCAAAGTTAGACCATGTTAAATTTTATTGCAGCAAGAATAATTAATTAATTTTGTTCAGCTAATTAGTGGCAAAAATGCATGCAACTAAAGAATTTTGCAATTAGGTTCAACCCAACCCAACAATCTATTGGAGGGAGAACACATTTGCCGAGATTTGTTAATCCCAGAATTATGTAATATTTAACCAATAATGATTTTACAATCTAACTATAAGGTCTATCAGTTGAGTTTAGGTCATGAGAGGGTGGATAAATACTAGGGATTAATAACATCCTCACTCTACATTTTTATGTCAATAATTTAATTCATGGATTTTTAATTTTAATATAAGTAGTCGATCACTAAACTAATATTAGTATTGTTTCTAATAGTAGACGTTGGAATTGTGTCATCATACAACCCTGGGAGGAGATGGCAGGAAAAATGCCAATTTCCTCTTTATCATGAGAATTATCTTCCCTTTAATTTTGGATCTTCCGTAATGAAGTGGTAAGTTACGGCAATGTACCAAAATTGAAACAAAATAAATTCAACACAATCAGTTATCTAATTTTTTTTCAATCCTGTATATGTTTTAACAAAGTTTAAAAATTAAATGTATATAATTCAAAGGGTGAAATTTTTTTTTTACATAAATAGATTGTACTTTTTATTCCCCTCACTTAAAAGGTTTCTTCCACCATACACAACACTATATGTGTTCAATTTTATATATTCACTTTCACATAGAGGATTAAAATATACACAAGGGACATTTACAACAATCAAATTATTTTTTTTTAAATTCATGAAACAATATTTTTAAAAAAAATATTTTTCTATTCATGGCTTCAATCAAGTTCCACCAAAGAGGAAATTAAAATTTATTACATCATCTAATGAAATTTTCAGATATTTAAAACAAAGTTATTCTAATCACATCAATAAAAAAAAAAACAAAATAGCTTTATTCAAAGCAGGAATCAAATAAAAGTTATAGAGAGGATTTAAAAAAAATGTAATACTGTAGAATTTCATAACAAAATTAAGCTTGTAGAATAATTACAAAATAAAAAACATATACATCATTTAGTTATAATGATAAACAGAGATATTAATGAAAATATTTTAATTAAATTTGAAGATATTTATAAAAACCAAAAATTGGTTCAAAACTGTTATCAAGAAAAAAATTCTTGCTATAAATATATATATAAATAAATATATATATATACGTATACAGTTGCCCAGAGGATTCTGCTAAACTTTGTAGGCATATTTCTCTCATTAAAGTAATGAAAAAAATTGATATAAACATGAGTTCAAAAATGATTTGTTAGTGAGTTATTGCTAGTGTAAGATTCTGCCCTGACTTCTGCTCCTTCACTGAAATGAAACCTTACTGAAATTGTGAGAAGGTAAGTTAAGGGGAGAATTTAGTGATTTTTGACCTGAAAAACTTTTAAAAATGGGTTCCAGAACTGTACCTCTATCATTGTTTACAAATAGGGTGTAATATACAAAAATTTGAGTTGAAAAACACTTTTAGCTTTGGCATAAATTAACTTT
Source organism: Lycorma delicatula (assembly GCF_047948215.1). Classification (NCBI taxonomy): domain Eukaryota; kingdom Metazoa; phylum Arthropoda; class Insecta; order Hemiptera; family Fulgoridae; genus Lycorma; species Lycorma delicatula. The sequence continues at coordinate 169,698,874 of NC_134458.1, forward strand.
TTTTAATGGTCAATAAACAAATAAAACTTATTGGTGAAATTAAACAATTTTATTAAAATGATTTTAATAAAATTTTTTAATAATTTTAATAAAATTTTTTAATAATTTTATGAAAATTTAAGTATCAATTTTATGTAGTAAAATTAACAACATTTAATTAAGAGATTTAAGTGTACGATTGCAGAAAATAATTTCACCAAGAGGGGGAGTGCGACAGCAACTTTCGAATTTCAATATTCCCTCAGTGTGAATCAAAGCCAAAATCAATTAAGCACTAGTTTTATTAAGAATAGAAAAGGCATTTATAATTTATTTATCTACCTGTATTTTATGATATCTTTAGTTTTTTTTTTAATTTCATAATAAAACAATTTTTTTTAAAAATTCATTATTTACAATGTTGACAGTTACTATAAAACATAAAAATTCAATTTAAAAAATAATTTTAATGCTACATATATTATTTTATTAAAAGGAATTAACAAACACGTAATACATGATCTAATTTTTAATGTTATGTTCAATTAAATAATGTTCACAAAATAAAACTCGAACTGGTGTTATTCACATTATGGATGCTCTATTCAGTTAACTGAATAAAGGATATATAACTTGCATTTTTTGTTTACTTTACATTTTTAAAATACATTTAGGTTATTAATATTTTCAGAAGATTTAAGTGCCGGGGAATAAAGAGTCTTAGTTCAGAAATAGCAGGCTTCCCCCCTAGTAAGTAGAGTACATAATGCACCATTTAGCGACAGAAAATGCTACATTTGTTATTTTACACTACATGTTCCTTTCTTATGGTGAAACATCTATTACATCTAAACTATAATGAAATTACTGATAGTTGCTTTCTCTGACAACAATTTTCATTGAACAGCCGATTCTGATGACTATGTGAACCGAGTGAAACAATACTTTAGCAAACATGAAAGCAACTTATTATGTTCGCTTCCATAGCAAATTTTAATAAATTTCAAACTCATTTAAAACCCTCTTCCCACCGATTTACTTAAAAGTCTTTTTCAAAACAAATAATATTCTGTTGGTAAGTTTTTAAATAATATTAATTAAAAAATAAATTGTAATATATTACTTATTATATAAGAAATAACAACCCAATTCAATCATTTAATCGTAGATAAATTTTATGGCGTGTGAAGAATACTAAGCCTGACTGGGATTTGAACCAAGAATCTTCTAAATGAAAAACAGAGACCCCTTTTGTATAAACATAATTTTGTTTTTCTATAAATCATTAAAATATAGGACTAATCAAGATTTTATTGTAGACTCCTTTGATCTGTCCAGGCTATTGCTAGAACACATTCTTTCTTCTTTCCACATTTAATTTACCCAAACCTGATATCTATATTTCAGATATATATTTATCAAAAAGGATAGAATATTTATTTTATTTATTAGTAAGGAGTAAATATTACACATTTATTCCTGTAGGCTTGGCTGCTGTTACATGACAGTATATAAAGGTCAGTGGAAAAGGCAAACAAAAACTACTTCAATCCTCCAAACTTAACTGGATGAACCTTGTACGAGACATCTATTATTTTTTGAAATGGCTTGGGTTAAGTATCGTCTCATGCGGGTCGTCAAAACAGTTTTCGTTTTGGGACTTAATATACACACACATATATGAATACAGAGGACATATGCTACTGTTTATTTTAAAATCAATCTTTTTTTTACTAATTTAATTTATTTATTAATGGTAACAGTATGTAAAATATTTGGGATTCTGCTTCCAAATTGAATTATTTCGCGGTTTTGTCAACAGGGACAAACGTACGAAGGGGAGTCTCGCTTAATAATTCCTGTAAAATCTTAACATAACTCCTATTCAGAAAGCAATTTTTTTTTTTTTTTAATTTAATTTGAATAAATTACAAAAGTTTTTTTAATGAGATTCTAGCCTTTAATAAATATAGTTTTATTTTAATGAAAATATTCTTATAGGGCAACACGCATTATTGCGTTATCTTCAAAGTCGAAAACATTGTAAATACTATAAAAGATAAAATTAATAATGTATAAGTGTTGAAACAATTTTTAAACAACTTTTTTTATTTGCTAAAGTTGTTTTCAAAATAATCGTTTTAAACAATTTCAATACAATTTATAAAATTATTCGTAATTAAAAAAATAACGCAAAATTCATTAAAATTTAAAGATTATAAAATAACAACGTTAAAATTTAATACAAATAAAACAGTAAGACAATTCTGGATCTACTCGTTAATACAAATTGATTTATACGTTCTAAGAAATCAGTTAAAAGGTTTAAGAAACTATTATTTTATAACGTATCGTGTACGACGATACGTTACGAATCATCGGTCTAAGATAAAAAAATTTCGCATGTAATAAAACAGATTAGTAAAGCAAAACTATCAACATTTCCTCCCTACCTGTATGACATTATTATGATTAATACAACGAACAGGCGTACTAACTGTAATGAATATACGTAAAGGTGCACTAAATAAATATACGTACGGTTACGAAGATAAATCGTGACAATAAATGTAAATGTGTATATATATTGATAAGCTAATACGACAAAATACTTACATAATTTAATAAAATGTCGATATTATTAATGGAAGGTTAGTTGTAGGTGAAATAAGCAGATGACATCAATAAGTTACTACAATATAAACGTAACATAGTTGGAGGAAAACAACACAACATACAAGCATGGCATCAGGAATGCCAACAGAGCCGACTACCAGCTGATAACGGGTTCAAAATAAGAGGAGGAGTTGTGACGTGTAGTAGTAGTAGTGTCGAGTTAGTGGTGGGGAGTTTGGACTGGCAGAGTTGGTTGTGGTGGGGAAAGTTGCTGACCTCGAGGTTGGCAGATCTCTGCTCATCGTAAACTCTTTAGCGTGCACATTCAGTCTCGGCGACGCGTTTGTCTTCGGCGGTGAATTTGATGTGTTTGAACCCTCTACCCTGACGTCTGAAAAAAAAAAATTACACGAAGAACATTTACTAAAAATCGTTTTAAACAAGCAATAAAATTCATTTTAAAAATACAAGAGCATTTCTTATATCTATTAAAATTTTTTAGAACGTATCGATTACATTTTTATCGACAGGAATCCCTCGACGGTTTGATGAAATTCTGCCCATCTTTTTTTCTATTCTTCGCTAATATTTCGACGTCAACGCATTTGATATACTCACGTTATTTACTGAATACGTCTTAGTTTCGTTCACAATATACTCTTCCGTTAGTAGATTAACTAACCGTGAGTCTTAATGACCGACCTAATTAATTAAACCTCTTAATTTAAAATATCGACCTACATAATTTAAACATTCTCCGCAATAAAAAAGCACTCTTTTTCGTCTTTCGCTGATATAAAGCACCCCACTCCGTAGAAATGTTAAAAAAAATGTCTTTCATATACCTAAAACATGGTTGATAATAATAAATTTTATTCTTTTTCAATTATATTTCTTTCTACCACATTTCATCGCCTAAACTTGTAATTCCTTTCAACTAATGAGTTGAAATTATAAGTTTAAAATGTTAAACTTATAATTTCAAATTTGAATAAACAGCATTGTTCTTTATTTTTATTCGTTATTCGATCCTACTCTGAGAGTTTGAGGCGGGCGCAAAGTGAGATCCGACCGGCGAGCCGAAACGTGGAGGCCTGTTAGAGTAAAGGGCACTCCCCTGGGCTGTGTAATACTTAACTGCAGGATCCAGCCCGGGGGAGAAGAAAAAAATGTTTTATTCAAAAAAATATAACCAACATTTCTTAATAAGTTTATTTATTTTCATTATTTCGTTGTTGCTCAGCCGTAATTTATAAATACAAATATCAAATAATAATATTCAATGAAAATAGATCTCCTGATAGATAAGAATGATTACACACAAATCAATCAAAGGTTCTGATTGATCGTTGAAGCAGATATAATAAGTAATATGTAAGTATAATTTACGCTACTGCCCTTTCACAGCACTTCCATCTAACTTAAAAAAATTAAAAAATAGCGAAACTAATGATCTATCACGACCAGAGTTTTTTTAATATATTTAAAATTTAGATGACGTATCGTGAAATTACTTTTTAAAAAAGTCGGCAAAGTCTTGCATGACGTTTTCGGCTTTGCCCTTGACAAATTTTTATTTTAAAAACGCTATAGGGTCTTTAAATATTTATGACAATTATGCGACTGTGAAAAATCAATAATATTCATTAAAAAATTTTGAATTCGATTTTAACTCCTTGACTAGGCGACATTTTACCATAAATTACAATAAAAAATTCTTAGTAAAAGATTTTGAGTTCCGATTGTCACGAATGATATTTTTAGCATCAAAATTATATAGTATTTGGAATATAGTTGCTGAAATATACCTAAATTTTTGTAAAAAAAATTGTGCCATTTGACCCTAATGCAAGTCTGCTATCTCGATATAACAGTTTTAATAGCCTCAACTTGAAAAACGAAAAAGTATCAGAAATGAAAAAAAAATTCAAACAATTTTTTTATATTTTAAAGTCCCCGGCTTTGTAGGACCGACTTTAGAAATGTTGCCATGTCTACGTTAATACTAGATGCAATTGGATTATCAATTTTTAAAATTAAAATTTAAAAAGATTGATATTTTAAGTACAGGTCCAATTCAGTCCCCTTGTTTTTGGGGCTTAAAAGTTTATTTATTGGAGTAATTATTCACTTCAATAAATCAGTCCAATTCAAAGTTATTCAACAAGACTACGTCATAAAAAATAATTATAGTTTAATAAAAAAAATATTCCTTATCTCCGTTACTTTTTAATCTTTACATGGAACTAGCAGTTAATGATGTTAAAGAACAATTTAGATTCGGAGTAACAGTACAAGGTGAAAAGATAAAGATGCTACGATTTGCTGATGATATAGTAATTCTAGCCGAGAGTAAAAAGGATTTAGAAGAAACAATGAACGGCGTAAATGAAGTCGTACGCAAGAACTATCGCATGAAAATAAACAAGAACAAAACAAAAGTAATGAAATGTAGTAGAAATAACAAAGATGGACCGCTGAATGTGAAAATAGGAGGAGAAAAGATTATGGAGGTAGAAGAATTTTGTTATTTGGGAAGTAGAATTACTAAAGATGGACGAAGCAGGAGCGATATAAAATGCCGAATAGCACAAGCGAAACGAGCCTTCAGTAAGAAATATAATTTGTTTACATCAAAAATTAATTTAAATGTCAGAAAAAGATTTTTGAAATTATATGTTTGGAGTGTCGCTTTATATGGAAGTGAAACTTGGACGATCGGAGTATCTGAGAAGAAAAGATTAGAAGCTTTTGAAATGTGGTGCTATAGGAGAATGTTAAAAATCAGATGGGTGGATAAAGTGACAAATGAAGAGCTATTGCGGCAAATAGATGAAGAAAGAAGCATTTGGAAAAATATAGTTAAAAGAAGAGACAGACTTATAGGCTACATACTAAGGCATTCTGGAATAGTCGCTTTAATATTGGAAGGACAGGTAGAAGGAAAAAATTGTGTAGGCAGGCCACGTTTGGAATATGTAAAACAAATTGTTAGGGATGTAGGATGTAGAGGGTATACTGAAATGAAACGACTAGCACTAGATAGGGAATCTTGGAGAGCTGCATCAAATCAGTCAAATGACTAAAGACAAAAAAAAAAAATATGTGTTCCATGATGCTTCCTTGTTCGATGGGATCAAAAATTAGGCCAAATCTGATATATATATAAAAATGTTAAGTTCGTTTGTGTACGCCTTCAAAAACTCAAAATGTTCTGCACCGATTGAGCTCAAATTTTAGCAAGATATATAACCCGCATCAAAGATTGTTTTCATCTATTTTTAATTTGTACAGTTTTTAATAAATAAGAGGCTAATAAATCAGATGGAAATGTAAATAAAGGAAAACCAATCAGATCAATGCAAGATGGCCGCTGTCAAACACAAAGAGCCCGTATGGCCGTTGCCAATGTAAACAAAATCACAACTGATTAAGTAACAAATTTCTTTGAATTATATTTAACTGCTAAAACATCTGTATTTTATTAAAAAAAAAAAAAAAAACACCAAAACAAAAAGAAAAGCCACCAAGAAGGATGACTTACAGCAAATAAATTAAAACACCCAACTTTCTCATAGCCCAGATAGACTTAAGACTATGAAAACAAAAAAAGGCGAAATAACCAAATACACAGAAAATAATATCCCTACATAATGACCAAAAAATCCTTTGTTAGATTAAATATTCACTTTTGTCTGAATTTACAGAAGGCATTTACAACGAAGCATTGATAAATATTGAAGACAAGTGCTTAGCTAATGCAAATAAAATTCTTAGTCAATTGGGAATGCCAGCACCCACCCGAGCTGCAATTGCTTCATTTGATGTGGATTTACGCCGTGAACAGTTACAACAGTGGTGATCTTCAGTCATATGTCCAATCAAGCATTCCCAAATTAACGCGTGAACAGAAAGGCATTTATGATCGCATAATGCAAATGATAAATGACGGAGTTGGGGGGACCTTCTTCTTGGATGCGCCAAGAGGAACTGGGAAAACATTCCTCATTAGATTGATTCTAGCAACGGTTCGATCAAAAAATGACATAGCCTTAGCTCTTGCTTCGTCTGGAATATCTGCGACATTTTTACCAGGTGGAAGGACTGCGCATTCAGCTCTGAATTGAATGTCAGAACGCCGACATTTGTAAAACCCCTGATGCCCAAAATGTTGGCCGACCGGTATACTTTCGGTGCTGCAGTAACAATAGAGTTATAACCGGGAACGTAAAAAGGGAAAAGAATTATAAAATCGTCACTTGAAAAAACAGGAGTTGCCGAATTAATATCGCTATATTGCCGAATAATATTAAAAAATACCAATAAAGTTTACCTTTTAATTTCTTGTAGAAAAGAGCAAATACAGTGCAATGAAATTAATCATTGTGTCATTACAGAAAGGGATATATTAGTTTATTTTACTCTTCTCTCTCAATCTTTCTTACAATTGCAACAACGTAAAGCGACTAATGTACAGTAGCATCGATCAGAACTACTTTATATGAAAGTAATGATGTTCAGTATACACCCGATCCCTGCAGAGAAGGTATCAGTTGTAGGGTTGAATACCGATCCGATACGATGATATTTCGGCACACCGATATGCAGCAGCATATTCAGCGCATAAAAAATGCGACGGGAAACAGTTCACTCTTAATTAACCGGCATAAGTTGTTTGTTATTCTTGTTATTACCTGTGTGTTCTCGGAAGTTATTTTTTATTCTTATCAGATCCACTTATAACTGTACGTTAACGATAGCCAATATACGATTTAACCTCAACTACTACATTTTCACAAATTCAATGGCATAGCGTTATAATCAGTATTATATATATGTCTTATTATAACTATACAACAAAAAAGAATATTTGGCTCGGTGAAGTATATACCGGAAAAGCATTTTCACTCGATACTTTCTCAAGTAAATCGTGGGGTTAGTTATTTTTGGTAAGTACCTGTCATTTTTGAGGGTGACTAGTGTCTTGTCAGATCCCCTACAACCGTTCGGTTATAGCACGTAACATACATAAAATAAAATGAAACGAAATATACAACAAAATTACATTCAATATAAATGATTATTATTATATTACTGAATTTAATTATAATTTATATATAGTAAGTATTGTTTATAATGACATACCGGATATAGTGACCAAAAATTTATCTCTTGGTTGGTTTGGTATGCTGTTAATATATAAATACAGTATGTATATTGTTTATAATTACATCGGTTGTAGTGACATATCAGTAATTATGACTTATTTTTTTCTATTGCAATACAACATATTATCGCTTACAATGACGGACGGAAGTGTGACATCAGTGACATAGTATACCTACATTGTAGCTACAGAAATTTTTTGACGGTTAAAATGAGTCACCTTTTCCTTTTTACCTGCATATGTACTGTAGTTCTTGTTTTTTTTATCTTCTTCCTGTACCAGATTATTGTAAACTGAAACAGTCGCATTCAGTTGTTATTAATCATTTGCTGTGAACGTGTCATATCGTGCGGGTACAGTATTTTATTTTACGTATCCTGTGGAATTCATTTAATAGCGATTTAATTATGACTTATATTGTGTCAGGGAGAATAAGCGGCGAGGCCGCAGTAGCTTCAACCAGTGTGTCAGAAAAGTGGCTAGAAACCGTTTGGCTAAAATTAAAAGAGGGCTATTCGGACGAAAAATTCTATAATGCTAATGAACTCGGTCTTTTTTTAATTATTCCAGAAAGAACCTTTCGGTTTAAAGGCGAAACGTGTTCGGGGAGAAATTATCAAAAGAAAGACTAACAGTACTAATTGCTACAAATATGACTTGGAGCTGCCAAAAACAAAAATTCTGGTTGTAGGGAAAAGTGCTAAACTCCGATGTTTTAAAAATTTGAAATCGTTTCCTGTTAGGTACGAAAGTAAAAAGAAAGCTTGGATGACAAGTGATGTCTTTACGTCTTGGTTTCGAACATGAGACCGTGAATTAAAAATTGAAAATGACAAAAAACTGCTGCTCATTGACAACTGTCCGGCTCATCCACACGTTGAACAGCCCTTAGATCAAGTCGGTAAACACCTAATTTTAGAAATTATACAGAATTTAGATCGAAAAAAGAAAACACAAATAACTATTCTGGATGCTGTAATTACGTTAGAAAAATCATGGAGTGAGGTTTCTCCGTTGACTGTAAAAGATTGCTTTCGACATGCAGGCTTTTTACCGCAGGCTGGCAAAATTACTAACGTCGCATGCGAAGAAGAATCTTTAGCGGAATGAGGCAATAGTCTGCAAAACCAGTCGTCAAATGCATTGTTTGAAGATTATCAAGAGGTTGACAAATATTTAGAAACAAACGAAACTGTAACAGATGATGATGTAGTGGCTTCAGTACTAACAGAAATAGACGGGGTGTAGATAATGACAACGAAGGTAACGATGAGGACATCAACCCACCAAAACTTCCAGAAGTTCTAGCGGTAATGAAAACCGTTTGCCGGTTTCTCAATTTTACAGAAATTGCTAATGAAAAAAAAAAGTCTTTGTTTTTATTTAGAAAAGAACCTTCAAAAACTGTATTACAACACGAAATGTTCGAAACAAAGCAAAATAACCGACTTTTTGCAGAAAAAGTAATTTTTTTTACAATTTTTTCTATCTTCTTTTACTCTACCGTATTTGTATATATTTTTGTTTTTTCTTTATTATTTTATTACGGAAATAAATTATTATTATTATTTTTAATGATTATTATTTTCGGTGTATTACAATACCCGTGTAGATGGCATATTAAAGTAGTACCACTAAGCTACCTAAATATCGGTTATTGTAACTATCGTTTATAATAACCTAAAATCGTCGGTTCCTTGGAGGTCACTATAAACGATATTTACTGCGTTTGTATATATATATATATATATACGCTACAAACTCAATAAAATTTATACAATTATTTATATAATAATTTCGTAGAAATATAATTTATAAATAAAATTGTTTCAAACTAAATTAAGAATACACACACACAAACAAACACACGAGTATATTTTTTTATTCTATAATTATTTATTTCCGAATAAAAATTACGAATAATTTTAATTTGTCGGCTAAGTTTGTTTCAAATTTAAAACATGAGGGGTATATATTTACAAATTTAGATTCTACTTAAATTAAACACGATTTGAAAAACTAAGTATTTAAAAATTCGTCAAATAACAAAACTAGGAGATTAATTCTTACGAACTAAACTCATGATAATGTCATGAAAACAAATAAAGTAAAAGATGAAATAAAGAAACCGCTATCGCAGTCAGTGTGTCACAAGGGTGAACTTCCGGTTTTATTTAAGAAAGAAAGAATGTTGCTCTAATTATTTTTGAAAATAACATTCCTTTCGGTTTTTTTTATTTTTATTTTATTTTTTATTTCATGATATCAGTATCATGTGTTCTTTTATAGTACCCCGAGGTACTGTATACTGTTCCAATAAATGCATCACATTTGTACATTTGTGTTTTTTCTTCCTCCTTTTCACATAGTTGTTAAGTTGGGCCCATCAATTGCTAAATACTGCTACTTGGCATCAACCTACTGTTACTCAACATACTGTTACCCAAAATCTATGTGGTTTTGGAGCCATGTTCACAAAAAAATAAAAGGTTTAAAACGATTAAAACATCAAAAATGATTTTTTTGGACACTCACCCTTTTCCTTCATACCAGAACACATTTTGGATTGTTCCGAAACAAGTTTGCACCTGGTGGTGCTCGTAAAAATCTAATTCGGGCTACAAAATTGGATGTTTTGGGACCGCTGGGAAACCAACTCACAGAAATCTATTTTTAGCTTTCTAACATGTCATCCTTCCATTTACAACATGAAATCCTTGAAAACGTACCCAAAAATCCAGTTTTTTGCTTCTAACTCCGGATGAATCGAATCGCTTGAAGAATCAATAGAGTTCTATTCCTTCTAGGTTTTCGTCATCTTTCCAAGTTTCATCAAAAGCTTTTTTAAAAATTGAGCCAGTGGAACAGAAAAAGCTGAAAATGAACCCAAAACCCCGTTTTTTGGCTCTAAATCCGGTTTTTGTGAACCGATTCGCTTGAAAATCAATAGGGCTCTATTCCTAATAGTTTACATCACGTCAACACGTTTGGTCAAATCGGTTTACATTTTCGTCCGTAGAGCGGACGAAAAAATCTTATACATAAATATGTATACAAACATTGCGGAACGTGATCAAGAGACTTCAAAACATAAAGGAAAACATGGTAATTCTTACCATAATAGAGACCTATAGCTGCATTTTTATTTGCAGTTTGTTACTAATTATACACCTGAATCGCATCGAGCCGGTTTGTTTTGTTAATTAGAACCAGAAGACAACATGATTGTTTCATCAAGATTATAGAGCTCGAGAACTGTACATAAAAAAGGACGTTTAAACATGTTATTTTCTTCAAACGGTTTTATTCTCATGAGGATTTTGATAAAATTTAGATAAGAGAAGATTTTTTTTTTTCAGAAGGAGAAGAAGGCTCTACTAAAAATTGACTGCGATTTCAAAATTGTAAACTGAAACATACGTTGTTTAAATTGTACGCATTTATTTTGTTTTTTAAACTATTTTTACAAGTAGAATTTTACAAAAACATTACATTAAAGTGAAAAACATTACAGAAACCCTTTTCTACTGAGAGGATGCCGCTGATCTCATGCGTAAATATAATTTCTCAAGTATTTTACTCGCAAAATTAATTTAACTATTTGTCTAACTAATAAAAAAAAATTTGTTTAATAATAAACAAATTATTTAACTATTTAATTTCCAACCCACCGGGATGGTCTAATGAACTCGTCATCGCAGTCAGCTGATTTCGAAGTCGAGAGTTCTAAGGTTCAAATCCTAGTAAAGACATTAACTTTTATACAGATTTGAGTACTAGATCGTGAATACCGGTGTTCTTTGGTGGTTGGGTTTCAATTAACCATACATCTCGGGAATGGTCGACCTGAGACTGTACAAGACTACACTTCATTTACATTCATACATATCATCCCCATTCATCCTAAACACCACCTTACGGTGGTTCTGGAGGCTAAACAGAAAAAGAACTATTCGTTCTAAGTTTTCCTCCAAAGAGTTTGTTTTCTTTTATTTATTTCTTCGACTTGTAAATTAATAATTTTGTATCGTAAAAAATGTTTCTATAAAAAATATAATATTTTTTCTTATAAGTAATAAAATTCGATCAAAATAAATTGTTTTATTTATTTTGTTATTACTAGTATAATAAATTTCATCAGAATACTTATGCCAAGCATTATTTCACGTTATTTAGATATTATTTATTTCTTGATAGGTAATTGCCGAACGTATCCCCTACAGAAATGTTTACTCCCACAGACAGCATTTTCATTAGGTACGCGTTGTTTATGATACGTATATTTTAACCCGAATGAATTTTCGTACTTTTTGTAGAATCATTGTAGCTATATAATTCCGTCGTATTAAATCTCTTAGATAATTTTTTCCAATTATATTCAGCCCTATAAATTTAATCTTTTTCTCCAGCTAAAAGATTTCCTTTTCTGATTAACGTTATCAGCAGCTTTTTTAAAGAAACTTAATAAAAAAACGAAAGGAAAAGACATTCCCACAAAGGAAGTGAAATCGAATGTACTGTTTTTTTTAATAAAGACAAGAACTTTCATTACTGACCTTTGTGTGAAAGTTATAATTTATTCTGTAGCTATAAAACGCCTCCGTTAGCCTAGCCTTGATAGATCGATGAACTTACAACAACAGTCAAAACAATATTAAACGGGTTAGTTCTTATTAGATATAATTAAGAATAATTTGTTATTAAGTAGCTCAGTAGGACGTGACGGTCTTCCGTCGTTTGCGTTTATATTTATTTATATGTTTAAACGTTTAGATGCAAGTAGAATGATATTTATCTAGAAATGCCCTTGCGAGTTCTTTTTTTATAATTAGCCGCCAAGAGAAGAATTTCTTGGGCGCAACATTTGTGACTAACCGTGGAACTACGTCCCATGGGCTCACTTGTTGCTAAATTAGTCATATAATTTAATGCGTCGTTTACATTTTCTGTCGATTTTTCCGAGTTCATGTGTTTCTTACAGCGATCCTTCTTTCAGCGATGAGTGTATCTCTCTAAAGAAAAAAATTAAATACGTTAGAATCCGCAATTTCTTTTTGGATCAAAGTGACTAATTATTTATCGTTCCAGATTTAATTATTACCACTGTGGAAGAAGAAAATCCCTTTTTTATATCGAATGTCATCGTTAAACAATTACAAAACAAAAAAGGTTGGAATAAAATTTCTAAAATTTGTTGTTTCATTATAAAAGGTATTCTTTATCGATTTGGGCAAGTCAAAAGTCAATCGAATTATTTTTTTAAACATTTAGCGCGATTTTTAAACTACGTGAATTTCGCGTTATAATGAATATTATACAAAACGAGCGGGGCATCGTTCAAATTTTTAGAAAATTCATAAAACAACGTAAATTTTATTACTAAAATAAAAACCAAAAAAGGACTCGCTTAACTCTACCGGCTTTACCCTTAACAGACTTTATTTCAAATACGCTGTAGGGTTTTTAAATATTAATGATATGACGCAATATTAAGAATACAATGCGTAGAAGAAAAAAAGTTCAATAAGGTAAAGGTCCTATCTGACCCTCTTGACTGAATGACTTTTTATTATCAAAATTATACTGTATTTTAAGCGTAACTGGCAAAAAATAAAAATTGTTACTAAAACATTGTCGGGTTGCTTGCCGGACAGCTGCAGCAAACAACATTTTTAATAACAGCCACAACTCGAAAAATAGATAAATTATCAGAAATTATAAAAAATTCAAACAATCTTTTGAATTCTTGTGTCAGCACCCTTGGAACCCGATTTCTTGGAAGAGAAATCTTGAAAATTAAAGTATAAAAAAACTGATGTTTTAATTACGGGTCCATTCATCCTTTTCTTTCTAGGGGCTTATTTTTTAAGCCCTTTATTTTGTTATTTGTTAAGCATTTATTTACTAAATTTATTTATTGGAGGAATTATTTACTTCAATAAGTTGGTCCGATTCGGTGCAGATGTTATTCAATAAGAATAAAAAAATTATATTGTTTAGTTAAAAAAAAATATGTTTACCGCGATGCCACGTTGTTTGATGAGGTCGAAAATCAGGTACATGCATAAATATATATAAATCAGATTTTCGAGATGTGAAGCAAAAATGGTTTAGAAAAAACGTTGAATATCCCTCCAATTCTATAACCTACCGTCTTAACTTTAAATAACATAATAAGTAACAGAAGCTCGTCTTTCAAAAACTACTATAAAAAAGAGAAAAATTAAAAATAACAAAAACTACCCCTCCTTTTTTTTAAATTTACCCAAATTTAATGCCATCAATGCTTTACACATAGAAATGTTTTGTACTAATTTTTCAAGTACTTATGTTGAGCGACTCCGGAGGTATTAATCAAAATTCAGGCCAACACACGTAAATGTGTACATACATTTTTCGGAAATTTCTATAATATGTTTTATATTTTTTTGGATTAAAGGGGTTTTGAAACCTCAACATCTGCAAAAATCCGGATACCCAAAATTGTTACCGGTTACTGTTAGCAGCAGCGAATAGAAAGTACATGCTTCACCGGCTACACCCGGGAAAGCAAAAATGCTGGAAGGTTATATCGGAGTCGTGAAATAAATAAACATTTATAAAGGCTACCATTTCGCTGCCGTGAAAATAACTTCTACTATATTTCGACAAATAATTAGTCGTATAACCAGATAATTCATTTTTGGCACTTTCATAATTAAGAGAAGAGCGCAATTCTAAACCCCACCGTAACCACATCGACTCTAGCGGTACAAATATCGTTGCTAAATTTTAAACTGATACTGTCTACAACAAATTTAATAAACATAAAAAGTAGGTTATCAGCAACTTATAATCGATACGTTAAAATAGTTTTCACACCGCCCGCTACGCCACCATTCACTATTAAAAAAAAAATCCCTTTCGGCACGCCGGAAGGCGGAGATAGATTTCAATTTCACCGGTGCTAAGTAGGGGTTAAAAAAGATTTCCACCTTAAAATTAAGAAAAACTTCAAATTTACTCATTACGACAATGGTTGCATGTGAAAAAATTCCACATGTTTAGCAAACGACACGCCCCACCTTCTTATAATTTCAGCAACATTTTGGCCATCCCCTGCCGTAAGGGTTGGTCATATCAAAAATTGTCTCAGACAAAATTTTTAGGTAATGGTTAGAGGACTAACGACCACTTTAAACCGATTCGATGCTGTGTCTATTAAGGGAGGTATGATTTTTTTGTCTTCGAAACCCCATTTTTTTCACCCCTTGGGCCAATGGTTGGTGATACCAAAAAACTTAGATAATTTTTAGGCCCTTATCCAAAGAATAGTAGGAATTAAAGTTCGATTTCTTAACAGTATTTCTAATAGTAGGAATTAAAGTTAAACAAATTCGATATTTTACTTAATAAGAAAGTTATAGCGATATTTTGTTTTTTTCGAAAAAGCCCCCCACCCCCATTTCCAACCTCATGGTCCGACTTTTCCGATTAACGAACTCGACCGAGATGTTGGGTCGTTATACTTTATGTATCAATATGAAAGTGGCGCAAAATTACGGCAGTTATCGTGTCCACAAGAAAAAATAGGTATATATATAAATTTTTGAACTGACGGTGGGGTCTGGGGATGTGAAACGCGAAAATATGTCGAAATTTTCCGGAAGTCGAATCATGGTACCCATTGCAATAGGTAGCTTTCTTGTGAAATCTACCTAAAACACAAAATGTTTGTAAGGATATACATATCAACACGATTTGTTAAATAAGACGTCTCGATCGTAACTATTTTAACATCTAAAAGAGGAAGTTACCGATTTAGCCTCACAAAGTATACAAATTAATAGCCTCGCATCAAGATTAACAAATGCCTAAAACGGGAGAAAATCCTCTTTTACGACCCTACTCAAAATATAGCATTGTATGAAAAAGTAGTCCTCCGGATTTAATTAGAATATTTGACAAATTTTTTCTAATAATATATATATATATATATATATATATAAATACAGAGTGTAACACGAAGTTCTCCCGGGACTTTTATAACCTATCCTACACATCATTATAAACATAGTTTCTAAAACGCTTCATTTGAGAATTACGGCTAGTAAAAGATTTCGCTCGGATTTCAGCTACCCCGGTAAAGTGAGGTCGTATTGAAATTTTTAGGACGTTAATTAAGAAGCAGAATTAGTAATTTCTTATCGTTTATGAACTGAGAAATTAAATAAAATAGGTCCCGCAACCGTATCGGCAATAGTTTTTGGGAATTCTGGGGAAAAAATCAATAAATCGAGGTAAAAAACTCTGTTTTTATGTTTGACGTACAATAACGTCGTTAAATGGGTATAAACACCAAAAACTTTTAAACAAAATTGGTAGGCAATTTAATTTTGAACAAAATTGTGTAAGACAAGATGAATAAAGCAAAGAAAAATTAGAAAAATTAGATTTTTATTTAGAAACAGTACTGTTGATCAACGTGCATAATATGTATCGGTTTATAATAAATGTTCAAAAATGAGCCTGTCACTTTCAAAACTTTTCTTGGCATGGTTCTGTACTACTTTTTTTGTGTTTTTTAGTTGTTCAGGACTGTCCTTAAACTGCTCAGCCGTATCCATAACGCAGACAATTAATTCCTCACGACAATGTACTGTTGTATAAAATATATTTAATCCGTTACCAGACACAAAAATCTAAAGGTGTTAAATCAGACGATCTTAGTGGCCAGGAATACGACCGATCCATTTCTCAGGGAAATGATGATTATGTGAGTGGAAACGGCACAAGAGAAGAGGGGTGGAGCGCCATCGAGCTGGAAGTTTACTTTGCATCTCAGCGCTAGAGGTAAAACTTCAAGCGGCTGCGACAATTCTTTTTGAAGAAAATGCAAGTAGACCTCAGCATTTAAGCGGCCAGGTAATACTCGCATGAACGTCCAAACAGCTGATTGTGAAGAAGGTAGCAACATACATTGACGCTAAGTCGATGTTGAAAATTGCTTTTCATCGTTTCATGAGGATTTAATTCTGCCCTGTGTACGCTCATTGCGTAAATTGTTGACGCCATCTCGAGTGAAATTTGCCTCGACAGGAAACAAAACATACTTGTAGAATTATCGATTTGTATTCCGCCAGTTGCAGAACTCCAAGCGAAGCGGAATGGTCTCCTGGGTGTAGATGTTGAACTGACTGTTTATGATGAGGATAAAACTTGTTTTGTTTAAGTGTCCTCCAAATCATCGAATGCGAAATTCCAATTAGCTTAGAAAGACGTCTTATACTGACGCCTGGACTGCGCTGAACTGCAGATAGATGAACATCGATAGATGTAAAAAAAATTAACCCGTATAGAAGAAAATTTGGTTTTTTTGGAAGACAGTTTACATGGATAATTCGAGTTAGATATATTCAGGAACTTCAAATTCCACGGATCATTACAACTTAAACCTCAGCGATCTTGTTCGGGCACGGATTAAAGAGTTTGTCTTCGCTCAAAACAAGAGTTTGCAGATAGAACATCACATCAAACTACTTTACCACAAGAAATTACCCGAGCGTCTTCAGATCGATGAAAAAATTGTCCTTTACAAGTAATTCTAAAAGGAAAAAACGTTATATGGGATGTCGATTACCGCGGATAGTATTTTTGACCGGAAGCCTATCTATATCACTCGGACAAAACTGTGAACCGAGCGAAGCCGGTTCAACAGTCGGTAATTTATCCGCGTCGAATAAGTTATTTAAGATATACAAGAGGATATTCTTAGTATAATATAACAAAATTTTTAATTAATTTGTGAATATACTAGATTAATGAAAATTGTTATTTTTTATAATATTAAAATAAGATAAACATTTTTATCCAAATAAAATCAGCCGAGCATTTGAAGGTGACATCCGAACGTTTTTTTAAAATATTTTTTCTAAACCGGTTGTAACAAGTAAAACTGCTTCATATGATTTACAAATCTTAAAATGTTAATAAAACTGAAGAAAAAATGTGAGTAAATGAAGCGAATAATTTAACAATATAATCTACAAAAAGATACGACAGCTTAAAAAGAAGCATCATGTTCAACGGCTCACACAATAGGACTGTGAAATAAAAGTAACCCGAACGATTCAGGTGAAATTATTTTGAATAAATTTGATAGTATTGTAATATTAGATTTAAAAAAAATCGTTTGACATTCTTATTAAGAATACAGAGTAAATAAAATAAATTATAAATATGTTTAACAATACAACATACTTGGTGGCCGGTATATTTCCATTGTTGCATGTTTTACTTTGTTAGTTGGCATTGCACTGTACCGTCTTCTGTCTCGAACCTGTCAAACAAATAAAATACTAAAATTATCGTGAGTAATTATCTGTATTCTACAAAAATTTAAGAAAATAATACATTAAAAGAGGGAAGAAGTAATTCTTGAAAGCGGAAGACTTTTATTTAGAATGCAAATTTGTTTTACCGAATTCAGAATTTGTATCGTTTATTTTCACTCTTCTCTGTTTTTCAGTGTGTTTAATCCTGATATAAAGACCCATTTACGGATATTTTAGGATTACTTAAGCTAAATTTCAAATCGCTAATCTATTTAATATTTTTAAAAAATTATTTGGTATAACGGCCAGCCATCTGATACACCGATTAACTGAAGTTAGAAACTAACTAGACTTCAGCTGATTTCGAAGTCGAAGGAGTTCTAAGGTTTAAATCCTAGTAAAGGCTTTTATACGGATTTGAACACTAGATCGTGGATACCGGTGTTCTTTGGTGGTTGGGTTTCAATTAATCACACATCTCAGGAACGGTCGACCTGAGACTGTACAAGACTACACTTCATTTAAATTCATACATATCATCGTCTAAGTAATTTTAAGTAATTCGTTTTAAATAATACCTTACGGTGGTTCCGGAGGCTAAACAGAAAAAGAGAGAGTTAGAAAATAACTAGATTTCATTCCTTTCCATTTCAAAGATGTATCATTTTCATTTTATAATTCTATCTTTATCACATACGCACGAGATTCATACCGGCATATTTGTTGTTTTTGAAAATGTATAAGCTCGAAAACTTTATATCCATTTTCAAGAATAACAAACATCTCATACGAGGTTTTCTAAGAACACTAAGAAGTGAAGTAGTTTCCCGTTGCCTTCTTCACTGAACCGAATACACTGCTGTGCATCACTGTACTGAATTACAGGTGACATTCAGCCTTAAAACTGTGCGACACAAATACTTCCTGTTTAGTGAAAATAGTCTCAGAGAAAGCGATTCCAAAAGATTTCCAAATCAAACAAATTTTAAACAAAGAATGTTTAAAATTTCATTTCCTTTAATTCTTTTTGTTTGACATTTTCCCTCAAATACACCCTTAGCGAATAAATAACAAAAAAACTAATGAAAGGTGTACGTGTACGTACAATTTTGAAAATTGTAGAAAATGTAGATTTCAATTTCAGTCAGGCCTAGAAAGTTTTACTGAAATCAGTTCGATCGTTATTCTTTTATACGAGGACAAACAAAAAGGAAGAAATTAATTTTGTAATCTAATTTATACTGTATTATTGCACATGTAAAGAAAACATGAAACAAGGAATATATAGAGATTATTTAGTTTTATATTAATTTACGCTATCAAAATTACATTAATTCTATACTATTCATGAAGGTTACGTTGTTTGAACAAGCGGTGAATAATGAAACTACAACAAAAATTTGGTAAAAAGGGTAATCATTTTTTTAAACATTAAATACTCTTAATTGACCGCAGGTTTTAAACATACAAATCAATATTTGTAATTTAAATTATTTCCATTCGTTTTACGAAGCGTGTTTTTAAAGTAAGATCCGTTTTGAGTTTGTCGCCTATATACACGATGTAAACAGACGATGCTTGCGTAGCTCAATTATTTCAATCAACAGTCACTCCAAGGAAAATAGTTTAGTTATTTTGTCATTGTTTTAATTCATCCGTTTACAATGATCGCTGCAATTCTTGATCCAACAAAGTTTGAAGTTTTAGGAATATTCCGATTTTTTACATCAATCCTGCAGCTGAAATTCACAGGCAGTAGGCGGTTAACGTTTACGGGCCGAATATTATGAGTGACGCTAAAGTAAAACAGCGGTGCGGTTTATTTTCAGCAGGGCAAACGAATGTACAGGTTGAAGAACGTAGCTGCCGGCCGTCGTTAATAACAGATGATTTGATAGAACATTTTGACGAAAAAGTAAACCGGCTGTTAAGTTTTTATATCATATTTTGTTTACATTTAAAAATATTGTAATGGCAGTTTTAATTGTCGTAATTCTTTTTCTCGCTGCTCAGCTGACTCAATTGTAGACAAGACATGATATGTAATAATACGGTTATACACAATGTATTCATCAATTCAATTCGTTTATTAACATTAATACTACTCAATATATTCAACGTGTTAAAACTAAAATGCAATTACGACAAATAAGATTACCAAAATTCAATCAAAAACGTTTCTATACAAAATGTAATTCAATCGATAAATAATGCATAAACTTAATACATATTCGTCTTTAATCATTCAAACTTCAAATAATCAACATATTTATTGATCGTCCGGGCCGGATATGAATTTCAGCGACGTATTCGATACGACGTATTTAATTCTAAATTGTAAGCTTCAAAATTGACTTAATTCATATAGACATTCATTCGTATAGTTATACAAGCTAATCCGAAAACTGTAATGCGTACATACATTATACGCAGTGAAATTTAACTATAAAAGTGTAAGCAATAGTGTGGAATCTATGTGTCGGAAATTTCCGAATTGAACTGGATAGTGTTTTCATGTGTTTTCTTAGTTCGCCGAGTATACGACAATCTACAAGGAGCTACGAGTATCAACATTCATCATATGCGTAACCCATTGTTCATCTTATTAATTAGTTTACTTTTCTTATTATGTTTAATTTCTTATTATTAATGTTTAAGTTAATATAAAAATTCAAAATGACTGACCAGGAGGCACTCAACAGTAAGACTTTGCAGACTAAAGCAAGGAACGTTTTAAAAAACGTGGTATAATTAAGGCATCAATCGCACGAATGATGCGATTATCACCTTTGCTGATAATTTTAACCCCGTAAAAGGTTTAACTGAAACCTATGTAACATAGAATGTAAATTCAAATCTTTGTTAGATAAAATGTCTATAAAACCTCCTGATAAATCAGATCCTACCGATATGAAACCAATTAATAATCAAATGCAGTTTTTACAGCCGATTAAATTGCCATGTTTTAATGGAAATTTACTTGACTGGCAGCATTACTTTAATACATTTAATGACTTAATTCATTCTAGAAATGACCTATCCGATATTCAAAAATTATACTACTTACGTCATCTTTAAGGGATGAGGCCCTTAATATCACATCAAAGACTTACCAATTACAAAGGAAAATTATTTAGTCGCCTTAAATCTCCTTAAAAAAAGATGATAAATACATAATCTCTGTTCATCTTATTCAAAATATTATCTGCAGATAATTTAGATAATTTAATTAATCATTTTATTAATAAAATTAATTCTTGTATAAGTTCATTGGAGGCAATGAATATTGCCTCCAACCTGTAAATCCTTATGAGCTCATAGTTATGCAATTACTAGCATCAAAATTAGACAAAAATACTTGCAAAAATTGGAAGGAAAGACTTTCTAATGAAAACTTTACTAATTTCAAAAACTTTAAATGTTGCAGCTTTGTTACTAAATGTTGAGTATAATTCGCAATCAAATAACACTCACTCTTTAACAAGTATTTAACAAACCTTTTAAAGATCAAGGGAAATATAACAATACAAATAAAATTTACAGAAGAAATTTAGTTACCATGCAAATTCAAAAATTATTCAATGTACTATGTGTAAATCCAATCATTATTTATATACATGTAAAAAATTTCTTGATTTAACAGTAGATGAACGCAAGGAATTTTTAGTCCAGAATAAGTGTTGCTTTGTTTTCGAACAGGTCACTCTGTAAATAATTGTATGAATAAGCATGTATGTAAAACACGTTCCAAAAAGCATCATTCCTATCGTGCATTAAAATTACAAACAAACAAATGTTTTATTGTCTACTGCTGTGTGCAATACTGTGGGCAAACATGTAGTGTTGCTTGATTCAGGCAGTCAAGCCAATTTCTGCACAATGGAATTTGCTTGTAAATTTGGGCTAACTTTAACAAAAAATAATCTTCCAATTTCTGGAATTAATAACTCATTGTCAATCAAATTAGTGTCACAGTTAAACTATACTCTCGCTATGAAATTAGACATTGTTTTTGCTGCATTACCAAACCTAACTGACAATCTTCCTGCTGAATCATTTTATTCATCTCATCTTTTTCTTCAAATATTGATGTCCTTTTAGGTGCACAGTACTTCCTAAACCCTATTCTGCCGAATAAATTTGTACGTAACCAGCATTTTCCCTTGATACAAGAAACAAGACTAGATATATATTAGCTGGAAACCTTCCTTTAAATGTTACACGCAATAATTCCGTTTCTTGATGACAATAAACTTCTTTCATCACTGATCTGGGAGGTAGAAGAACCTATTTTAGTCAAACCTCTCATGATAACTCAATATATGAAAGGAATTTCATAGAAAATACAATTAGAAATAAGGATGGTAGATTTATAGTTACGTTACCTCGTAAATCAGAACATCAAACTTGGTGATTCTCTTAATAACACCAAAAATAGTTTTTGTCTTTAGAATGTAAGCTTATTCAAGACCCTAGTTAATTTTAATAATGAATATTAATTTTATTAATGAATATATAGACCTAGGTCATATGTCTGAACTTAATTCAAAGGATTTATTGATACCCGACTCAGAGGTTTATCTACCTCATCACGCTGTTTTCAAGGAAACAATCTTAACAACCAAACTAAGAGTTGTGTTTGACGGCTCAGCCAAATCCAGCAATGGTTATCTCTAAATGATACGACCTACGGTCCAACAAGACTTATTTTCAATAATTATAAGATTTAGAGTCCATAATTATGTTATCACATCTGATATAACAAAAATGTACAGAATGATTCTGGTTACTCAAAAGGACAATAATTTACAAAGAATACTGGGGCGTGAAAACCCTGTACAAGACTTGAAGCATTATGCCTTAAGAACAGTAACTTATGGTACTAGTGCCTCATTTTTAGCTACTCGTTTAGTTTAAATTGCCAATGATAAGGATCAATTTCCTAATGCCTGCACAGCCATATTAAATTATTTATGTTGATGAACTTATTACAGGAGCTAATAGTGTACATGAAATTAGCAGTTAAAAACTGATGTATGTAACTTATTAAAACAGTACGGCTTTCCCCTTAATAAGTGGTTCGCCAACTGTCAAAATATTGTTTTCTCCGCTGATGATACTATACTATTAAATAAACCTATATCATTAAATAAAAATGAAAACATACGTACTTTGGGTATGGAATGATTACTTAAATAAACTTGTGAAGTCAATCAAAGGGATGTTAAAATATTCACTAAAAGACGTATTTTATCAATTATTTCTGGTGTCTGATCCATTAGGTCTGACACCAGACCTAATGGTGTGACACCATTAGGTGTGACACCATTAGGTGTGACACCATTAGGTGTGACACCATTAGGTGTGACACCATTAGGTGTGACACCATTAGGTGTGACACCATTAGGTGTGACACCATTAGGTGTGACACCATTAGGTGTGACACCATTAGGTGTGACACCATTAGGTGTCCTAATAAAATTTAATAAGGTGTCCTAATAAAATTTTTATGCAAACATTTTATGCAAAGCCTTTCGCTAGTCAAGTGCAATTGGGATGATACTTTACCCAATAATTTACTATCGCAGTGGCAAATTTTATACGATCAATTAAGTTTAGTTAGTTCTATAAATGTTGACAGATGTGTAAAGATAAACATTGATAGTAGCATCAAATCCTTTCAATTCCATGGATTTGCAGATGCATCTCTTAACTGTTTCGGATGTTGTATATATTTTAGAATTACTTACTGTAATGATAGTTTCATGCCCCTTTAAAACAAATGACTCTTCCAAGACTTGAACTCTGTGCTTGTTTGCTCTTATCACGTTTACTTAATCAAGTTACATTAGTTTTAATTGAAAGAATCAATGAAATTCATTTATATTCTGATTCCATGATTGCACTCCAAGTGTTTGTAGCCAATTGAGTTTCAGATATTCAACAGTTGACTTTTAATGCGGAGTGGCATCATATTGAATCACCTTAGAATCCTGCCGATATACTCTCTCAGGGATGTCTTCCAGAAAAAATAATTAATTTTGTATTATGGTGGAATGGTCCAAGCTGGCTTTTGCAAGATTCTTTCTGTTGGCCAACTAATCAATTCTACATAAAAAAATATTGATCCTCAATGCCTTGTTGAAAAACGTCAAACTTTTCAGGTATCTCCTTTGACCTCCAATTTACTGATTATACTGAGAAATACTCATCGCTGATTAAACTAATTAGTGTATTTACTTATTGTTTTAGATTCATACAAAATATATAGAAAATTTGATGCATTGTCTTCAAATGAATTAGAATTCACTCTTGAATTTTTCATTCATCAATCTTTTATAATAAAAATAGTACTTACCCTTTCAGTAATTTAAAAATTTTCTGCTTTATTTAATACAGTCTCATCAATTGCAAGAGGATGTGTTGGAAAATTATTATAACCACCATCAAATGTACTGTTCTATTACTCCAAATTTTTTTTTTCCCCGACTCTGCTCATTTTGCCCTAACCCTTTTCGCCCTAACCCTTTTATCATGTTGTCCGCTTTATTGCATATACTATTAATATGTTCAGAAAAGGCACAATTTCTCTGAAAGAGAATTCCCAGATATTTCAGGCAGCTTGTCTCCATTATTTCCTTTGTTTCCATTATTGTCGCAGTACATACAGGCCGGCGTTTGTCTTCTCCCAAATCCGTGAAGGTAATAATTAAAATTACCGTGACCCGTAAAGTACTGCGACAAACAGAAGTCCACCTCCCCGTGTTTCCTACTGATCCCAACTCTCAAGGTCTCAGGGATTAGCTGTTTTGTCCTGCTAGCAGGTTCTACCTCTCTCCATCTAGTTATGAGCCTATGCTAGCCTCCCGAGTTTCCAGTCCTTGCAATATCTCTACCCTGTAATGGGCCAAAACGCAAAGTGCCTCATAAGACTGTTCTGTAAGCGGAAACCACTCCCAGCAACAGCCTCCTATGCTCCCCTTCGACTATGCTCCCCTGGGCCGGTCCGACTGGTTGGTATTACGCCTCCCAGGAGAGTGCCTGTTATACTCTAATGGGCCTCCCCACCTACCGGCTGTATGTCCGGCAAGGCAGGTCGGCCTACCGGTCAGGTCTTTTGAGTCTCATTTGCCCTTCTGTATCGCTACGCCATACCTTGGAAAGTCGTGACGCATAGATGGGTCTTTTACACTTGTATAGACCTATGCTCCATCGGATCCCCAGTGGATCCTTGGAACTGACACACCTAAGCATGCCAGCCCTCAACACTGGGGCTATCCACCCTACCCTAATCTATTCACTCAGAAGCCCAATTTCTTCTCGTCTTCGTTTTTTACTGTTAAGATATTCCTGATAGTTCCTTCAATCCTTTTCCAATTGCACTCGCTATGTAGCATGTTACTCGTAATCTCCTCAGGTCTCATCGTTGATAGATTTGTGTCCAGTCTATTTTGTATCCATCTGATGCATTCCTTGAAGGTATGGTCTGCATCGTCCTCAATGCCTCAGTACATACAGGCCGGCGTTTGTCTTCTCCCAACTCTGTGAAGGTAACAATTAAAATTACAGTGACCCGTAAAGTACTGCGACAAAAAGAGGTCCACCTTCCCGTGTTTCCTACTGATCCAACTCCTGCTAGCAGGTCCTACCTCTCTCCATCTAGTTATGAGCCTATGCTTAGCCTCCCGAGTTTCCAGTCCTTGCGATATCTCTACCCTGCAATGGGCCAAAACGCAACGTGCCTCATAAGAGACTGTTCTGTAAGCGGAAACCACTCCCAGCAACAGCCGCCTATGCGTTCTCACAAGTCTATTTTTGTCTTTCTTGATTCGTAATGAAGTCCACCATACAAGCACTGCATACAATAAAGATGATACAATTTCCGATGCTGTCACCTTTGTTTTGGACGCTCTAGGAGCCTTCTTTGTTGACATGATCATATTTACCCCTTTTATCATGTTAGTCGCCATAATTTCCGGTCCATTCACAACAAATGTTCAGACGTTCTGTAACTCTTCTACCAGTAACCGTGATGAACTTACATTGATTAATTGATAACATAAGTCCCTTTTCTTGCAACCATTCATGTATCTTTGCAAGCGCCATATTGGCCTTCTCCGGCACCACCAATCCAGTCTTGCCCTGTACAAAGACTGCCAAACCATCCGCATAGGCTATTGTTTCCACACCAGGAGGATAGTCCAATTGTAGAACATCATCAAAGGTGAGGGCCCACAAAAGAGAACCCAAAACCGAACCTTGGGGGAACTCCACCGTATATATTGAATATCAAAACTCCTTCTTGTGAATTCACTGTACAAGTCCTTTCTGAAAGGTATTTCGCCATCTGTCTCCTAAAGAACGGGCTGATGTTTTTTGCCTGTAATGCCCTATGAATCTGACTCGACTTTACTGTGCCAAAAATTCTTCTAATTCTCCATGTACCACTTTTTACCTCAAGGGCCCCAGTTTATTACCTTGTTGGACGCTAATACGGTGGAGCGTCCCCTCCACCACTGATGATTCTGTACTTTTAAATACACACCTATATCATTAAATAAAAATGAAAACATACGTACTTTAGCTTTATTATGGAATAATTACTTAAATTAACTTGAAGTCAATCAAAGGGAAGCTAAAATATTCAATAAAAGACATATTTTATCAATTATTTCTGGTATCTGTGATCCATTAGAATAAAGAGAAGTGGTAGAAAACCTTGGGTTTCAGACGATACATTGCGCCTAATGGATGAACGTAGAAAATATAAGAATACTAGTGATGAAGAAAGTAAAAGGAACTATAGGCAATTAAGAAATGCTATAAACAGCAAACTGGCGAAAGAAGAGTGGATTAAAGAAAAGTGTTCAGAAGTAGAAAGAGAAATGAACATTGGTAAAAGACAGAGCATACAGGAAAGTTAAGGAAAATTTTGGGGTACATAAATTAAAATTAATGTAAATTTAATGTGCTGTCACCTTTGTTTTGGACGCTCTAGGAGCCTTCTTTGTTGACATGATCATATTTAACCCTTTTATCATGTTGTCCGCTTTATTGCATATACTATTAATATGTTCAGAAAAGGCAAAATTTCTCTGAAAGAGAATTCCTAGATATTTCAGGCAGCTTAGTCGCGCCATAATTTCCTGTCCATTCACAACAATGTTCAGACGTTCTGTAACTCTTCTACCAGTAACCGTGATGAACTTACATTTACTAATTGATAAAATAAGTCCCTTTTCTTGCAACCATTCATGTATATTTGCAAGCGCCATATTGGCCTCCTCCGGCACCACCAATCCAGTCTTGCCCTGTACAAAGACTGCCAAACCATCCGCATAGGCTATTGTTTCCACACCAGGCGGATAGTCCAATTGTAGAACATCAAAGGTGAGGACCCACAAAAGAGAACCCAAAACCGAACCTTGGGGAACTCCACCATATATATTGAATATAAATTCTTCTTCTTGTGAATTCACTGTACAAGTCCTTCCTGAAAGGTATTTCACCGTCTACTAAAGAACAGGCTGATGTTTTTTGCCTGTAATGCCCTATGAATCTGACTCGACTTTACTGTGCCAAAAATTCTTCTAGTTCTCCATGTACCACTTTTTACCTCAAGGGCCCCAGTTTATTATTACCTTGTTGGACGCTAATACGGTGGAGCGTCCCCTCCACCACTGATGATTCTGTACTTTTAAATACACACCTATATCATTAAATAAAAATGAAAACATACGTACTTTAGCTTTATTATGGAATAATTACATAAATTAACTTGAAGTCAATCAAAGGGAAGTAAAAATATTCAATAAGACATATTTTATCAATTATTTCTGGTATCTATGATCCATTAGAATAGAGAACTGGTAGAAAACCTTGGGTTTCAGACGATACATTGCGCCTGATGGATGAACGTAGAAAATATAAGAATACTAGTGATGAAGAAAGTAAAAGGAACTATAGGCAATTAAGAAATGCTATAAACAGGAAGTGCAAACTGGCGAAAGAAGAGTGGATTAAAGAAAAGTGTTCAGAAGTAGAAAGAGAAATGAACATTGGTAAAATAGACAGAGCATACAGGAAAGTTAAATTAAAATTTAATGTAAATTTAATGTGTTGGAAAATTATTATAACCACCACCAAATGTACTGTTCTTAAGTTCTGTATCAATTTCTTGAAACACAAAAAAAAAGCTGGCCAAGTATTGCATGACGTTCTTAGACATGCTGACCAAATATAACTATTGTTTTCTCCAACTTTTTTTTTTTCGACTCTGCTCCCCTGGGCCGGTCTGACTGGTTGGTATTACGCCACCCAGGAGAGTGCCTGTTATACTCTAATGGACCTCCCCACCTACCGGCTGTATGTCCGACAAGGCAGGTCGGCCCACCGGTCTGGTCTTTTGAGTCTCATTTGCCCTTCTGTATCGCTACGCCATACCATGGAAAGTTGTCGCATTGATGGGTCTTTTACACTTGTGTAGACCTATTCTCCCTCGGAGTCCCCAGTGGATCCTTGGAACTGACACACCTAAGCATGCCAGCCCTCACCACTGGGGCTATCCACTCTACCCTAATCTATTCACTCAGAAGCCCAATTTCCTCTCGTCTTCGTTTTTTACTGTTTTTTACTTGTGTACTGATAGTTCCTTCAATCCTTTTCCAATTGCACTCACTATGTAGCATGTTACTCGTAATCTCCTCAGGTCTCATATCGATTTGTGTCCCGTCTATTTTGTATCCATCTGATGCATTCCTTGAAGGTATGGTCTGCATCATCCTCAATGCCTCAGTACATACAGGCCGGTGTTTGTCTTCTCCCAACTCTGTGATGGTAATAATTAAAATTACTGTGACCCGTAAAGTACTGCGACAAAAAGAAGTCCACCTCCCCGTGTTTCCTACTGATCCAAATCCTGCTAGCAGATCCTACCTCTCTCCATCTAAGCCTATGCTTAGCCTCCCGAGTTTCCAGTCCTTGCGATATCTCTACCCTGTAATGGGCCAAAACGCAAAGTGCCTCATAAGAGACTGTTCTGTAAGCGGAAACCACTCCCAGCAACAGCCGCCTATGCGTTCTCACAAGTCTATTTTTGTCTTTCTTCGTTCGTAATGAAGTCCACCATATGAGCACTGCATACAATAAAGATGATACAATTTCCGATGCTGTCACCTTTGTTTTGGTCGCTCTAGGAGCCTTCTTTGTTGACATGATCATATTCAACCCTTTTTATCATGTTGTCCGCTTTATTTATAAAAGGCACAATTTCTCTGAAAGAGAATTCCTAGATATTTCAGGCAGCTTGTCTCCATTATTTCCTGTCCATTCACAACAATGTTCAGACAACGTGATGAACTTACATTTATTAATTGATAACATAAGTCCCTTTTCTTGCAACCATTCATGAATCTTTGCAAGCGCCATATTGGCCTGCACCACCAATCCAGTCTTGCCCTGTACAGACTGCCAAATCATCCGCATAGGCTATTGTTTCCACACCAGGCGGATAGTCCAATTGTAGAACATCATCAAAGGTGAGGACCCACAAAAGAGAACCCAAAACCGAACCTTGGGAACTCCACCGTATATATTGAATATCAATTCTCTCCTTCTTGTGAATTCACTGTACAAGTCCTTTCTGAAAGGTATTTCGCTACCTGTCTCCTAAAGTACGGGCTGATGTTTTTTGCCTGTAATGCCTTATGAATCTGACTCGACTTTACTGTGCCAAAAATTCTTCTAGTTCTCCATGTACCACTTTTTACCTCAGGGCCCGAGTTTATTACCTTGTTGGACGCTAATACGGTGGAGCGTCCTCTCCACCACTGATTCTGTACTTTTAAATACACACCTATAGCATTAAATAAAAATGAAAACATACGTACTTTAGCTTTATTATGGAATAATTACTTAAATTAACTTATGAAGTCAATCAAAGGGAAGTTAAAATATTCAATAAAAGACATATTTTATAAATTATTTCTGGTATCTATGATCCATTAGAATAGAGAACTGGTAGAAAACCTTGGGTTTCAGTCTATACATTGCGACTGATGGATGAACGTAGAAAATATAAGAATACTAGTGATGAAGAAAGTAAAAGGAACTATAGGCACTTAAGAAATGCTATAAACAGGAAGTGCAAACTGGCGAAAGAAGAGTGGATTAAAGAAAAGTGTTCAGAAGTAGAAAGAGAAATGAACATTGGTAAAATAGACAGAGCATACAGGAAAGTTAAATTAAAATTTAATGTAAATTTAATGTGTTGAAAAATTATTATAACCACCACCAAATGTACTGTTCTTAAGTTCTGTATCAATTTCTTGAAACACAAAAAAAAAGCTGGCCAAGTATTGCATGATGTTCTTAGACATGCTAACCAAATATAACTATTGTTTTCTCAAGTTTTTTTTTTTCGACTCTGCTCCCCTGGGCCGGTCCGACTGGTTGGTATTACGCCACCCAGGAGAGTGCCTGTTATACTCTAATGGGCCTCCCCACCTACCGGCTGTATGTCCGGCAAGGCAGGTCGGCCCACCGGTCAGGTCTGAGTCTCATTTGCCGTTCTGTATCACTACGCCATACCTTGGAAAGTCATGGCGCATCGATGGGTCTTTTACACTTGTATGGACCTATTCTCCCTCGGAGAGTCCCCAGTGGATCCTTGGAACTGACACACCTAAGCATGCCAGCCGTCACCACTGGGGCTATCCACCCTACCCTAATCTATTCACTCAGAAGCCCAATTTCCTCTCGTCTTCGTTTTTTACTGTTAAGATATTCCTGATAATTCCTTCAATCCTTTTCCAATTGCACTCGCTATGTAGCATGTTACTCGTAATCTCCTCAGGTCTCATCGTTGATAGATCTGTCCCGTCTATTTTGTATTCATCTGATGCATTCCTTGAAGGCATGGTCTGCATCGTCTTCAATGCCGCAGTACATACAGGCCGGTGTTTGTCTTCTCCCAACTCTGTGAAGGTAATAATTAAAATTACCGTGACCCGTAAAGTACTGCGACAAAAAGAAGTCCACCTCCCCGTGTTTCCTACTTATCCAACTCTCAAGGTGTCAGGGATTAGCTGTTTTGTCCTGCTAGCAGGTCCTACCTCTCTCCATCTAGTTATGAGCCTATGCTTAGCCTCCCGAGTTTCCAGTCCTTGCGATATCTCTACCCTGTAATGGGCCAAAACGCAAAGTGCCTCATAAGAGACTGTTCTGTAAGCGGAAACCACTCCCAGCAACAGCCTCCTATGCGTTCTCACAAGTCTATTTTTGTCTTTCTTGATTCGTAATGAAGTCCACCATACAAGCACCGCCATATTGGCCTTCTCCTGCACCACCAATCCAGTCTTGCCCTGTACAGACTGCCAAATCATCCGCATAGGCTATTGATTCCACACCAGGCAGATAATCCAATTGTAGAACATCATCAAAGGTGAGGACCCACAAAAGAGAACCCAAAACTGAACCTTGGCGGAACTCCACCGTATATATTGAATATCAATTCTCCTTCTTGTGAATTCACTGTACATGTCCTTTCTGAAAGGTCTTTCGCCACCTGTCTCCTAAAGAACGGGCTGATGTTTTTTGCCTGTAATGCCCTTGACTTGACTTTACTGTGCCAAAAATTCTTCTAGTTCTGCATGTACCACTTTTTACCTCAAGGGCCCCAGTTTATTATCTTGTTGGACGCTAATACGGTGGAGCGTCCCCTCCACCACTGATGATACTCTACTATTAAATACACACCTATATTATTAAATAAAAATGAAAACATACATACTTAGGTTTATTATGGAATAATACTTAAATTAACTTGTCAATCAAAGGGAAGTTAAAATATTCACTATGACATATTTTATCAATTATTTCTGGTATATATGATCCATTAGGTCTTATTGGACCCATATATTTTTATGCAAACATTTTATGCAAAGCCTTTGACTAGTCAAGTGCAATTGGGATGATATTTTTCCTAGTGGCAAATTTTATACAATCAATTAAATTTAGTTAGTTCTATAAATGTAGAGAGATGTGTAAAGTTACACATTGATAGTAGCATCAAATCCTTTCACCTCCATGGATTTGCAGATGCATCTGCAAATCACCAGTTGCCCCTTTAAAACAAACGTCTTCCATGACTTGAACTCTGTGTTTGTTTGTTTGTTTGTTTGCTTCACGTTTACTTTATGCTTTAGATGAAAGAATCAATGAAATTCATTTATATTCTGATTCCATGATTTTGGCGGGTATCATATTTATTCAATCATATTTTGTTTGCATTTAAAAATATTGTAATGCAGTTTTAAGTTTGCTATATTTACTACTTGTGTATCTTAAGTGTTACTACCTAATATTTTTATTTTTCAGTTATATTTTGTTAAAAATTGTATAATATTTGTATTATATTACATTACATTATTATTACGTTATATTACATTATATTCTTTATATTTTAATTATTTATATTTATGTTCAATATCAAAAGTTTATATTCAAATCTGCCAATTTTGGCGGGCAGTAATGTATGTTTTTATATCATATTTTGTTTACATTTAAAAATATTGTAATGGCAGTTTTCATTTTGTTATACTTACTACTTATGTATATCTTAAATGTGATTATACTACCTAATATTTGTATTTGTCAGTTATATTTTGTTCAAAATTGTATCATATTTGTATTATATTACATTACATTATTATTACATTATATTACATTACATTATTACATTATATTATAAATTATTTATGTTTATGTTCAATATCAATAGTTTATATTCAAAATCTGCCGATTTTGGTGGGCTGTAATGTTATTTTTTTATATCATATTATGTTTACATTTAAAAATATTGTAATGCAGTTTTCATTTTGTTATATTTACTAATTATGTAAATATAACAAATATTATATTATAATATATTATATTATATTATATAATATTATATTATATTATATTATATATAATATATATTATGACAAAAAAAAAAAAATATTTGTATTTGTCAGTTATATTTTGTTCAAAATTGTATCATATTTGTATTATATTACATTAACATTATTATTACATTATATTCTTTATATTTTAATTATTTATGTTATGTTCAATATCAAAAGTTTATATTCAAAATCTGCCGATTTTGGCAGGCACTAACGTTATATTTTTATACCATATTTTGTTTACATTTAAAAATATTGTAATGCAGTTTTCATTTTATTTACTACTTATGAAGTGTTATGATAACTACCTAATATTTGTATTTGTCAGTTATATTTTGTTAAATTGTTCATATTTGTTATTACATTACATTATTATTACGTTATATTACATTACATTATTATTACGTTATATTACATTATATTCTTTATATTAATTATTTAAGTTTATGTTCAATATCAAAAGTTTATATTCAAAATCTGCCGGGGCGGGCAGTAACGTTATGTTTTTATATCATATTTTGTTTATATTTAAAAATATTGTAATGGCAGTTTTCATTTTGTTATATTTACTAATTATGTATATCTTAAGTATTATGATACTACATAATATTTGTATTGTCTGTCAGTTATATTTTGTTAAAAATTGTATCACATTTGTATTATATTAAATCACATTATTATTACATTATATTACATTATAATTCTTTATATTTTAATTATTTATGTTTATGTTCAATATCAAAAGTTTATATTCAAAATCTGCCAATTTTGGCGGGCAGTAATGTTATGTTTTTATATCATATTTTCTTTACATTTAAAAATATTGTAATTGCAGTTTTCATTTTGTTATACTTACTACTTATGTATATCTAAAATCTGATGATACTACCTAATATTTGTATTATTTGTCAGTTATATTGTTCAAAATTGTATCATATTTGTATTATATTACATTACATTATTATTACATTATATTATTATATTCTTTATATTTTAATTATTTATGTTTATGTTCAATATCAATAGTTTATATATTCAAAATCTGCTGATTTTGGCAGGCAGTAATGTTATGTTTTTATATCATTTTGTTTATATTTAAAAATATTGTAATGCAGTTTTCATTTTGTTATATTTACTAATTATGTATATCTTAAGTATTATGATACTACATAATATTTGTATTATCTGTCAGTTATATTTTGTTAAAAATTGTATCACATTTGTATTATATTAAATCACATTATTATTACATTATATTACATTATAATTCTTTATATTTTAATTATTTATGTTTATGTTCAATATCAAAAGTTTATATTCAAAATCTGCCAATTTTGGCGGGCAGTAATGTTACGTTTTTATATCATATTTTCTTTACATTTAAAAATATTGTAATTGCAGTTTTCATTTTGTTATACTTACTACTTATGTATATCTAAAATCTGATGATACTACCTAATATTTGTATTATTTGTCAGTTATATTTTGTTCAAAATTGTATCATATTTGTATTATATTACATTACATTATTATTACATTATATTATTATATTCTTTATATTTTAATTATTTATGTTTATGTTCAATATCAATAGTTTATATATTCAAAATCTGCTGATTTTGGCAGGCAGTAATGTTATGTTTTTATATCATTTTGTTTATATTTAAAAATATTGTAATGCAGTTTTCATTTTGTTATATTTATAATTATGTATATCTTGTGTTATGATATACAAAATATTTGTATTATCTGTCAGTTATATTTTGTTAAAAATTGCATCATATTTGTATTATATTACATATTACATTATAATTCTTTATATTTAATTATTTATGTTGATGTTCAATATCAAAAGTTTATATTCAAAAACTGCCAATTTTGGCGGGCAGTAATGTTATGTTTTTATATCATATTTTGTTTATATTTAAAAATATTGTAATGGCAGTTATCATTTTGTTATACTTACTACTTATGTATATCTTAAATGTGATACTACCTAACATTTGTATTTGTCAGTTATATTTTGTTCAAAATTGTATCATATTTGTATTATATTACATTATTATTACATTATATTCTTAATATTTTAATTATTTATGTTTACGTTCAATATCAATAGTTTATATTCTAAATTCTAAGTTTTTATATCATATTTTGTTTGCATTTAAAAATATTGTAATTACAGTTTCATTTTGTTATACTTACTACTTACATGTCTTTAGTGTTATGATATACTACCTAATATTTGTATTATTTGTCAGTTATATTTTGTTCAAAATTGTATCATACTGTTTTATATTACATTACATTATTATATTACATTATAATACATTACATTCTTTATATTTTAATTATTTACGTTTATATTCAATATCAATAGTTTATTGCCGATTTTGGCGGGCTGTAATGTTAGATTTTATATCATATTTTGTTTACATTTAAAAATATTGTAATGGCAGTTTTAATTGTCGTAATTCTTTTTCTCCCCGCTCAGCTGACTCAATTGTAGACAAGACATGATATGTAATAGTACGGTTATACACAATGTATTCATCAATTCAATTCATTTATTAACATTAATACTACTCAATATATTCAATGTGTTACTACGATAAATAAGATTACCAAAATTCAATCAAAAACGTTTCTTTACAAAATGTAATTAAATCAATAAATAATGCATAAACTCATTACCTAGACCGAAGAAGTTAAACGAAAACGTCTTACTTGCCTAATTTACTGATCGCGGAACTACTGTGAACGGCGATACGGATTGTGAAAAAACAAACGACGTGGGAAGTTATCCCGCGGGATTTTGTTTTTACGCCCGGCCATAGACAACAAATCAT
This sequence comes from Lycorma delicatula, assembly GCF_047948215.1. Taxonomy (NCBI): domain Eukaryota; kingdom Metazoa; phylum Arthropoda; class Insecta; order Hemiptera; family Fulgoridae; genus Lycorma; species Lycorma delicatula. Next base: position 169,734,743 of record NC_134458.1, read on the forward strand.
ATAGTGAGCGATTAGAAAACTTTCGTTGGACAATATTCAATCATCCACCTTATAGCCGTGACTTCTTTTTCTTCACCGCAAGTCATTGTTTAAGGTGACGATGACGTCGAATTAAAAAATGGCGTTTACTGTTTACCTAACAGTAAACCCCATTTGAAAATGTTTGAATCCAGCTATATAGGGTTTTATGCGTATGTAATAATGTTCATATTTTTCAGTATTTATTTCAAAACCGACGTTTTACTTGAAATACTCGCCTGATATTTTGATTTCCCATTATTATTCACATCAATAAAATTACGTAAAGACGCTTCTGTACATAAAAACATAACTGTTTTAATGTACTGTTGTTCCACGGATGAATTTAAAATCCGAACTTGGTTTTGCTACTAGCTTGTTGAACAAAAAATTTCATTCAATATCCTAATAGACATCTGGTTCTCCACACTCCCAGTTATGTCATCAAAATCGCTGATTTAATATGTTTAACTGAGAGTTTTCGAGTAGGCAAATACGAGTTTAAGCAATTATTCGGACGGGTACATAACACACTTTATACAGGTATCGGTAGGTTGTGTAACCTACGGACAAAAAACTGCCCCAGAATTTGCCGGAATGGATAAGGGAAATGATTGTGGAAAAACCTAATCAGAGCAGCATTATAGTATACAAAATTAACGCATTTTTTAACATTACCCACAGGGTAACTCATGAAGAAACGGAAAGAATTTCGGATATGTTCTAAAAGTGAAAATAAGGGAAAGACCATATAAATACGATCCAGAAACGCTGCTTTGAGTCATAGATTGAGACTCGACTTCTAAAGGTTGAGGTTCATGGATTATGGTTTTCTGATATGAAAAATCGATAAAATCGAACCGTTAATAGTGGTAGAGCGCAAAACATTTGTGTTTCAGAACATAATTTTGCTTAATTTTTCATTTGTAGAGAATTCAATTAAAGTAACGTCAATTGAATGCAAAGAATTCAAGAAATCTGATTTTTATTAAAAACAAAACAGGCCGAAATCTGCAGAAAAATTACATTATAATTTTAAACCGCAACAAGAATGAAAATCAGTTTAATTTAAAATTCATAGCGCTACGTTAGAAATATAATTTAATATAAAAATACTCATGATAAACATCATAACTAAAAATTGTTCTTATGCCTAGCTATTACGAAAAATGACGACTGAACCTTTTTCTCTTCTTCAGAGTCATACATTCCCGTTGCACATCGACATATGCCTAGTTCACCGAAGTGCAGAGATGTTCAGTTCAGTTCTAAATGGGATCACTCTTCAGCACGGGAAATGAATCTGTAGTGATTATCATTAATATCAGAGAAAGTAACTCTGATTTCTGAATACCTCTCTTATCTCATTTGATTTATATGTATCATGGAAGAACGAGACGGATTGCGTAGTGATAAATTAATGACACTAATAATAAAAAAAATGTAAGCGTTAATGAGAAATTGAGTGTACAATATTTGTACGCGTTAAAACAGTACAAAATTCAGTTTTAAACTCAGCGGAATAATATCTTTTCTGTAGAAGAAATCTATTTTTTAATTGTTGGGAAGACCGTTTAAATGGGTAGTTAATTTAAAATGGTATTCAGCAGAGAGGTAAAAATTGTTACTTTTTCAGAACAAATTATTTCTTCCTTTCCTTTTTTTACCGATTTCCATTTGTAAATAAATGCAAGGAAATGTTAGAATAGAATCTTTAATTTACGACAAATCGATCTAGTCAACTCTCCATAACACGAACCTTGATAAAAAAAAACCTAAAAAAAAAACCGTGAAACTCCAGTAAATTAATGCACAAAACTGTCGCATATAAGACGAAGTGAAGTTCTTTAAGTACAAAGCAATGAGTGCTAAAAAGTGAACAATTTTTCTATAGGAGATAAATTTAAAAAAATCTAGCACTGAACGCAAGAGAAAGGAAAAAATGACGTTGCTGCTGAAAAAATGACGTACCTGGAAATAATTTACAACCATTTTTTTTTTAACCTCCGGGACCACCGTTAGGTATTGCTTCAGAGGATGAAAGGAATGATTTGTAGCGTGTGAAATGACATCCCTGACCGGGATTCAAACCCGGAACCTCCGGATGAAAGGCAGAGACGCTACCACTTGCGTCACTGAGAGGCCGGCTCTAATTTACAACCTTTGTAAGTCGAAAAAGTCTGGAATACATAATTCGGATATTATTCGAGTTATTAGAAATTACTAGAAATTTCTTGTTCCCTTGTGATTCGAGTTATCAAGAATCGACTGCATGTAAATCGCATTACGCTCGCCAAACAATTATGACAGCCAATTTTTGTAACTCTAAAACGATTTTCTAAAGCAATCCAAGATACATTTTCTAAGCAATCTTAGACGGTACATTATATCATAATAAATATATTAACGATGACAAGCGTTTCACTAAGTCGCTTCAAAGCGAAACATACGGTTAATTTAATCGTTGCCGAAATCAATTTTATTTTTCCCCGTAAAAAATAATACTCTCAAAAAATTCATAGTACAGGCAACAGAAACACTGTTATCACAAGAATTATTCGTCGAAACAGCAATATTATATTTATCTAAGTATGACGACGTTTCTATTTACGTATTAATTAAAATTGTGTTATCTTTTAATCCCGTTAAGTAATAATTCTAATCTTAGAATATATAATTACACGAGTTGCATGTTACCAAAAAATTTAAGAAACTGTAAAAAACAATAAAATTTTTTAAAATATTAAAAATTTTAAATGATTAAATAACCATTCTTTTAATTTATTAACTGCCTAAAATTTTAGAATTTACGAATTTTTAAATCTTGCTATGAAATATTAAAAAATATTGCATTTCCACAAATTTTTGTTTGACCGGTCGCTTTTTTTTTTGTCTCATCCACTTGCCAAGAAAGTGGATGAGACCATTTTAAATATCACCTTTTTATAAACTTCTGTTTAAACAATGATTACTTTAAACACTCAAATCTGGAATTTAGAAAATCTTATGAAAAAAAAATGCAGTATTTATTACAATCTACACACAATGTGCGTGTGTGTGCGTGAGAGAGAGCGCGAACGCACGCACACACACATATGTTATATAATATATATTATTATAATATATATGTAAACTCACAAATGAAGAGATTGTCAGATGAAACATAAATGGCTTAAAAAATACATATTTTGCAAAAAAGTATTTGTCTTTCAGTAATTAATTGTTAAGTAATAATATTTTAAGCGTGTTATTAGACAAACTTGGCAACATTATAAGACAAAAGAAAAAGTAAGTGAGATGTTACTACTGTTTTTTTTATATTTTATAACAAAAAAACATTCCATTTTAAATATCCCGTTTTTATAAACTTCTGGTTAAACGAAGA
>NC_134458.1:169743145-169765645 GCF_047948215.1 Lycorma delicatula
ATAAAATGTAGCAGTTTAATTTTTTTCTCGTTCGTCTGTAGTTAACGTATTAGTAAAACCGTTAAAACTGTTACAGCAATGACGTCATGATATTAACATTCAACCAAACGACGATCTTCGTTCTTTATACAAACGCGCGGCAACACACACATCCAACAAAATAAACTATAACAAAATAACAACTTATCATACGTAAATACTAACGCTGAGAAATGATAGCATTTTTAATTAATCAGAAATTGATCTACAAAAATCATATTTATCGTTATCAAAGATCTAGAAACTTATTTTTTTATCCTGCTTTTCTGATTTTTATCCATTTTTAATCCATTCTGATTTTTAAACTAGCCCCAGCATGTTAATATTAAACAACGATGACGTCGGATAAGACACATTTCAGCGATACATTACTATTTGATAATTTGCAACCGAAATCACTTTTTTCATCCCTCGAAAATTTAACGTTTAAAAGATGTTACGGAACAGAAAAATTACTGTTATAAGAGGGGATTGCTATCCGTGCGATAGTAACGTTGCTTTTACACGAGAAACGTTTTATCCGAATTTAAAGTCAAGATAGATTACATTTATCCGTTTAAGTAAAAATCGTTTGACAGAATTTAACAGAATTTTCAATCCTGCTCAGAAATTATTTTTTTTGTTACAGATGTAACTAATGTATCATCTCTAAAGAAGGTAACAATGAACGGTGTAAATTTTTGACGATTTATATACGTACTGAGAAACACCAAAGGACCAAAAACATTTTCACGGTCAAAATTTTGAAGCGAGGACTGGTATTTTCAACCGTTACCACTTTTATCCCAATTTCTTGGGAACAAAAACTATTACGATACAATTTTCTAAATAAAAGAGAAACACAATCGACTGAAAGATATCTACGCTCGAATGACACAATCTGTCACAATCGATCAAGTATCTCAAAATTTTAATCACATTGTAGAAACATTATTTCACATAATTTAAAACGCCCTTTAGGTAAGTGAGGTACTTTCTAATGGTGTTCGATCTTATTCAAACCCCTGTAAAAGGACAGGGGCAAAAACCATTTTTTTCATTTTTGGACTCAAAATCACATTCTACTAATAAGATTCCCTTATGTAAAAAAATAAAAAATTCTACTACTCCTGAATAAAATTCCTCAAATACATACATAATAAGATTTGTTTTTACTTGAGTTTACAGTTTCGCTTGATAACCTCAAAATGGATAGATCAATTTTTACGAAATTTCGTACGATGACTTTTGAATACAGATCATTGGTGCCACTTAATTTTGGTTACGATCGGGAGAGATGGCACGATCACCACGGGTTCCCTATCTAGATTTTTTACTTAAAGGTACGAAAAGGTTTTATATTATTCTTTACTTATTTTAATGTTCCGTTTAATTTTTCCTCCGAGTAGCAGTCTGTCGAAGGCGAAGCCTTCAGAAGTCGAAGCGTAAATTTGCCGGTTTTTTTTTTACTTTTAATGTTATTTATAGAAAAACAAACTTAGTTAAATTTTCTTGGGAATGAGGACATAATAAATATATTAAATGGAGAAAATTGTTGTCAATTTGTGGAGTATGTACGGGCAGCATTCAAACTGTTTTGAATGAACTATTTTCATTATTCTCTCTCTCTCAATCTCACACTCTCTCACTCTCTCACTCTCTCACTCTCACTCTCTCTCTCTCATTTCAAGGAAATCCTTGAAATGTTGTACCGGTTTGCTGATCTTGCACTGTTTCTTCAGATATTTCCATTTATTTTAGGTTTTTGAACCGCTGACGTCCACAGATTTCTGTTCTTTTTGTTGTAAATGCGGTAGTAGTTTTGTTTTGTGAATCTGTTACTATTCATTCATAAATAATGGCTGAAGAATTTGACCCCACCAAATTAATTAAATATTAATTAAGTATATTAAACACAATTAATTTAACACATTTGTGAATTAAATCTTAGTGAATTAGAAATCTTTAAATTAAAAAGTAACAATAAAACTATCATAAATGAACAGATCAACAATCAAGCTGATGTCCTTTTTAAGAACCTCAATTTATTGATAACAGGAAATAGATAAATAAAATTTAAAGATAAGTATAACCATTAATAATAAAAAAACAAGATGAATGCCAGTTATGGCATGACGTCAAATATAGGGAGGGGCGTTGACTAAACGCTATATAAAGATAAACAGAAATCTAAAAATACCAATACAATAAGTTTTGACAATAGAGTGGTTCCGAAACGCGTTAACAAGTGATAAAAGAATGAAGCTAAGAAAGGTAAACAGTACTCAGCATAGAAACTATAATAATGATCTTAGCAGAAAAAATAAAAGTAATTATTATCTTAATACAAGTATACGCTTCTTCCGTGGAAAAAGCCGTTATCAAGAAAAGACAAAAAACTTGTAGATGTGTCTGTTAAGTGTATGTTAAGACTCTCTGAAATTCAGAAGACGCATCATTTTTTTCCTAAATCATAAATTTTATTGAAAATAATTTGAACATCAGATTGCAAGTTTTATACCTTAAATTAAGCAATGATGATAAAAATATGTAAATAATTCCAAAATATCTATCTGTACGATTGAATCATTTAAATAAAAAAATTTATTTAGGTTAATGCAAAAATGCATACGATTAGACCCGCTCTATAACACAAAGATTTTTTTAAATAATCATGGTATCGATCTATTTGATAAAGATTAAAGGGTGAATATACAAAATATGTAAATACTGTGTATAGATACGGGTTGTACGAGAACCTCGTTTTATTGAAGTCGGTAAAATTCCGAAATTTATTTAGTTATTGAATATATCCTTGAAATTAATAGGTTACACCTATCAAAACAAGGTAAACGATTGTTTTTTGTACATTATTACATCCGCAAAATACTATCATATCAATGTAATTCAAACATATATAGGATGAAATTTCACATTAAGAAGTCATGGACTTTTATGAATTTATATTAGTGTGCGAAAGTGTCGCGTGCGAGTATATATTTTACTACTTATTGTTCCCATTTATTTATAGTGCAAGTACTAAAAAAATAAATAAAAAAAACAATTATATCTTTTGTAAATAAATAAAAAATTCATGTAGAAAATAGATATAATTATTTTCAAATTTTCTACTGTCGAAACGTGAAAGAACCGAAAAAAGGAGAAATTTTTGAAGAAACGATAAAATGGATAAATCCTCAGTAAAATATACGACGTAATTGAAAAAAAATAAAATTATTTCTGACAAGAATGAGGACTTTTATTATCTTGAATAAAGAAAGAGTGAAAAGGATTGTATCGCCAGATAAAATATAAGAAAGTGACAAAGAAGATTACAGATACATTATCATCGATTAAAAGAAAGTACAATTTAACACGTCGTTTATTTTACAACTAAAAAGCTATTTTAGAAAATATTTATATAATGTTTCTTTGTACCGTAACGTAAGAGAACGAAGTAAAATAAAAATTAATTCAGTATAAAAGAAGGGTTTAAAGAACAGCGTGAAAAAATAATATAAAGATTGAAACGAGAAGATAAAGTTAAAAATAAAAAACGTTCTGGAAAGGGTAAAAGTTCCTGGTAGGAGACTGTAGAAAGGTGGGCGGTAAAAGAGTAACATAAGGCCGGTAGATCCTATTTTAAGCCGTAAAAACCGTCGCTAAAGAAAGAATGGAAAAGGTAGATAAATGATAGGCGGCTATACTAAAGCGATGAAGATAGGAATGCAAGAGATCATACGGAATCGAAGAAGAAACACGATAGGTTATCAGAACGGCAAACTACTAAAATCTAAATTATTTATATCCAGTTCCAATACGAATCTGTTCATAATGCGTACAAATTATTTCCCCATCCCCAACATTTTTTTTATTTTGTATGAAAATTCATATACCGATACTGGAAGAATATACGTTGCTAAGAATACACTTTTTTTTTTAACTTTCCCGACTATAAAATTTCATTGTATAACTAAACAGTACAATTTTACAGGGGCCAAACTGTGCTAATCCAGTAAAAATTTGCTTGAGACTCCTCTAACTAAAACACACGATATTAGAATTAAAACATTCCGGAAGGATGTACGTATGTATCTTTGAGAACAAATTTTTGTTCGCAATCGATCAGGATAGCTGGACGTTTTTTTGAGTCTACCGTATCTTAAAATTTTACATGAAGGACCGGGTTAAAAATCCCTTTTTTGTCGTCTCTGGACTCAAAATCACATTCTTCTACTAATTAGATAATTCCATTACATTAATAAATCGTTTTGGTTAAGTATTCGGATAATTTAATTCCGGATTCGGGGATAATAAGCATAGTTTTCTTCTATTTCATTAGTTATCGTTTGGTTTTATTGGTTACCACCGGTCTAACCTAACGGGTTGGCCTAGCGGTGAACTCGTCATCGGAAATCAGCTGATTTCGAATTCGAGAGTTCTAAGGTTCAGACCCTAGTAAAGGCTTACTTTATACGGATAATAATACTTTAATAATAATAATAATAATAATAATAATATAAAATAATAATTAATTATTATTATTATTAATGCTTTATACGGCATACTTTATTTACTTTTATACGGATTTGAATACTAAATCGTGAATACCGGTGTTCTTTGGTGGTTGAGTTTCAATTAACCACACATCTCAGGAACGGTCGACCTGAGACTACACTTCATTTACATTCATACATATCATCTTCGTTCATTCTATGAAATAATACCTTACGGTGGTTCCGGAAGTTAGCATAGGTCTGTCGATGGGAAATCCTCGGTAATTCGAATTGCGTAACTTTCCCGGCTTCTTATTGAACGCGTTCGCTGCGGTACGGCGCATAGATGTGCCGTAATAGGGAGTTGCTGCGTGCTTGTTTGCGTAATTCCAGTACAGTGCTAATCGGTAGGTTATTTAATTTAACCTACGAGCCTCATTGTTGCCGTACGAGCCTCATTGTTGCCATATTATACTTGACGACTGTGCGTTACGGAACATAATGTGCCGCATGTTCTCTTTATAATGTGCCGCATTTTATTTCTCTTTATAACTAAAAATATTTTTGAAAATTATTTTATAGTCTACGATATCTCTCAGAAAACATGTGAACTAACTCTAGTTGAAACAGTTTTTTATACATTCTTATTTAGCGTCTATTCGTAATAATTACTAGGGGTAATTTTACTGCGTGCATCATTTCTTTTATTAAAATGACAAATTTTCTATAATAAATTTTTTTATTGTAATTTAAAATGGTATACAACTAATTTATAGTATTAATTTAACAAAGATGAAAAATAAATTAAGAATTTCAGACTGTATAAATGATAAAATAACATTCGATATTTATGAATTTAAAAAATATTTTTTCACAATAACATCATCATGAAATTATGTTGTGTAGAAAAAAGGAATGCAGCAAGTCAAAAATAAATCAATTATTTAATAATTTGGATGATGTTTACAAGCAAGCGTATTATAAACATTTTTGTGAAGCGATTCAGACCCAATTATCTGGAAATAAATTTTATGTTTCGTCCATTGTTTATATTATTAAAATATACATTTGAATGGATGTTTTTAAAGAAAGATGTTTCAATATATATTTCATTTAGGAGAATAAGTGGGTAATGGATTAGGTGACGTAGTATAATTAATCTAATTTATAAATAAAAACCAGCATTTATAAGATTCAGTAATATAATGAATGTTTTATTGAACAAGTTGTGATAAAAATGTATGAAAAGGAAAGAAAATTGCCAGAAAGAGATTAAAAAAAACGTGATATGCGGTACGGCACAGATGAATACCGAACGAAAATCCAGTATAAAATAACAGTATAAAACCGCAGGATGGACCAATATGCGCCGTACGCATAGTAGGTAATTACTACACGACATCGTAGTTGCCCGTACAGCAAGATGGTTAAGTTCCTTATTTTATTCGCCGCAGCGAACGTGTTAATATTCGCGTTTCATACAAAATTAAACCAAATTAACTCGATTTCTGCCAGCATATCGGTCCGCTCGCTGTGACATCACACAAGAACAGCTGAATTGATTTCAATAAAACTTAATACAGATCAAAACATTACACAGGATCCATTACACAGGATTCATTACTCAGATCTCTCTTGATGAAAATATTTGTATTTATTTATCACTTACTCGCTTAGTAAACACTTTAAACAAATAAGTCGTAAAGTACACATTTTTGTATTTAAACTAATAAAATTAGCTACTACTTTTTTCAGTAAATATTTGTTGAAATTTTAAACGGGAGCTCTAAAGTTAACAGAATAAACAAATGTTTCCTAATTTATTCTGCCGATGTAATGCGCTCTAACAAAAGATTATAATTTTTGTTTATAACAAAAATTATAAACGACCGTCTTTCAAATCGCATGGAAGTTATTATTTCAGAAGATCTTTTTGAAAATCTTTAAGAAATTCGATTATCAGAAGAATAAATAATAAATACACATTGTATAAACGTTATACAATGACACTGTTTCATCGCAGAACAAATATTACAGAAACGATGTGAATTTAATCACGTTTTGCGTTTATTGATGTAAAGAATGTTATTGATGTGAATCGTTCGTTGTAGAAAATTATGAAAGCGATAACAATACTAAATATGTTAATAATGTACAATATAGTACAGAAGTGCCAAAAATATTCAATTTTTGCTTAATACCACAACTACATAAGAACTGGTGATAAAATTGAAGTCAGACGTGTATTCGTTTTCTTGATTTCTCCAGCTGTTACTCGCATGGAAGAATCTATTTTATTTTGTTGACAAAAGTTGATGCCGTATTGATCTACGGCATCAACTTTTACATCAATACGATCACTCGAGCGCATCAGAGCATCGCTGCGCAAGGCGCTCTCATTCCGAACACCTTTTGTAAAAATATGTTAAATATTTAAACTTACACTAATGAAAACAAAGAATTTAATTTAATTTACATTTTCATTTTTTCATTTCATTCGCAAATACGTTTAGTCTGTAATGATTCGGTTTTAATCCTGTTTTTCCTCATCCTGCTCATTATATCCAGCAGAGTGACATCAGGATGGGTATCCTGTCGTAGAAATCTCGCTCTAATAATATCCTGAAACACTGGGGAAATATTGACTAAGAAAATCTTGAAGTAGCTACTCCACTTTAAGATATAAAATTATATTTCCATTTTAAAATTTACCAAACTATTTTCATTTTAATAACGCCTCATTTGTAAAGCAAATGCAAATAGAGACGTTGAAATAATCGGAAAATAAAATGTTAGCCTAAGAGGTCTTTTTTTAAATTGATTTCAAAGATATTTCAACGGTATTATTTCAGACAGTATTAATAATATTAATTATTCATATCCTAAAAAATGAGAAACAAAATATTTTTGTTTAAATCCCATCCTCTTGGAAACACATGTAATGCTCCCACCTCTCAAATTATTAAAAAAAATTATTATTATCAGACCAGACTGCATAATTATCGGTTAAATCATTACTGAGTTTCAAAGCGAAATAAACGCTAACAAATATGCGTACATAGAATACTTAATAATCAAAATGTTAATATTATTTTAAATTGCGGGACGGGACCTAAAAATGTCGACGAATATAAAAATCCTGAGTAATGTATATTTTTTTACCGATAAAAACTGAGTACTTTCCCTCTGTTATATGCATACTTCAACAGGCGGGAAAGTAAAACTATAAAAGGTCACGTCATAGCTAGTCGTAGATGAAAATCGGTTAAACCGTGTAAAATTAAATCGGACACGGCCTATGTCCTTCGGATTACATAATTTAAAATTAGGACGTAACAGGATATTCTGAACTCATTATATTTCAGGAAATTATTACGAATGCTAATTAATTCTAAAGATGTTTAATTAAACAATTTCATTATTTTTTTATAAACTAATACAAAATTAATATCGTATCAATTAAATTATTAAGTTACTGACGCAACAAGCTAACGAATACATGAGTACATAACAATAATAGTAAAGAAAATATAATGAATACTTACTCGCATGATAAGTATTCACCTCACACATTTAACTATTTAATAAACTTTGGTTATGTAGCCATGAAAAGGTCTTAATTTTATTTATAAATTACTAGCATCCTTCCTGCCCGTGTTCCGTTAGCGGGGTTTGTAGTACATAATAGATTTACATTTGTAACAAAATCCTTATTTCGTTAATATGTTAATGGACAAAGCTAACCGTTCATCCAGACTCTTGTAAAAGAGTGGTACAGTCCCTTTTACTGTATGTGTACGTTATTTTATATACGACCAAAAAAATGAAACAATTAAGATAAGTATTTATCTTACGAAATACATACTTTATATTCCGTAATGAACTTTATTTTTATTTAGTTAAATTAACGATTTAAATATTTTAATTATTATTTCATAACAAAATAAAATAAATAAACAATAATAGAAGACTTTTATATTACAGACTTATCTCTAAATTCAAGAATAAATAAACGAAATTATTAACAATAGGTTTTTCCAAAGATAACAATAAATATTGGGGAAGAAGCAGTAGATACAAAATATTTATACTAATTATTATAGGGAAAAATAAAAACTGATTATTTTAGATAAACGGTCACTTTATTACTCGGAAGGAAAATTAAGCGGAACAATTAAAGAATGTATGAGTGCAAGCAAAGAATTACGAAAAAAGAAAACATTATACTCTGAGTAAAATTTAGAGATACGGCAACTGGTGACCGTTATCTTCCCACTATCCCGACCGATTGTAACAAAAATTAAATGGAATCGATGATCCATTCTAGATGTTATCGTACAAAATTTCATAAAAATCGGTTAATCCAGTCTTAAGATAATCAAGCAAAATGATAACTGATGAAAAAACGGGAAAAACTAGGCTTATTTACCCCTACTCCAGAATGAAACCTCCAAAATATAAAACCAAAGTGATGTACTAATATAATGGAATCACCTAATTAGGTAAATAATCATGAATTTTTTCTCTCACCCCGTTATGGGGGTTGGAGTAAGATCAAACATCTTCAAAAAGTATCTTAGCTTCCCGAGGGGCATTAAATTATGTGAAAAAAATTTACTTATCCTTCGAATAAAATTCTGATATTTGGAACCCGTAAGGCACGTTGTTACCTCCTTCCTTTTTGACGAATTGCGACCAAAATTAAATGTTATTAACGCCCGTATACAGAAATCATCATGACAAATTTCATGAAAATCGGTTCATCCAGTCTGAAGATATCAAGCGAAAAACAGGGTGACATTTACATTCTTCTGGAATCTTTCAATGCTAAATTTTTTTTGATTAGAGATGAGGGGTCGTGAAACGTCAAAATCTGCAAAACGCTGTCTAGCAAAATTTGACAGATTAAGCTACACAATATAATTAAATAGCCGGGAAAGTAATATATTCAGTATTAATGCGCTTCCGTCTGTCCGGCGGAAGTGAAGTCGCTTGGCTCGGCTCATGCTCGGGAGCCTTCAGACTTCAATAATGAGTTAATTATTACAAAATTTGTTGCTAAGAAAAAAAATATTTGCCAAATACTTTGTCTAAATAAGAATAATATATACTCGTAAAGTCAAAGTCGCCAGATGCCAGGGGCCCGAAGGGCTCCCAAAATAATGGAAACAATTTAATTCTGCTAACAAAATTAAACGTAGAATACTATATCGGTATAAAAAAGTAATCACTTTAGGCAGATTTTCAGATCGATTATACAATAATTTCTTTAGAGTGTTTCTAAAATGGTGGGCTGGCCATACTTTTTCGGATTGTAGTGGTAAAACTAAACAAGAAATATTCTTACGAAAAATGGCGATTTCTCCTTCGTTTTCCCACTGTCCGCCATTTTATTATTTTTATATAAAAATTTATATCTCAACTTCAGATAGACGAATCAGATTAATATATATCTATATCATATATATTAATATATCTTGGTAATAAAGTTTTAAAATTAGAAAAAAATCAGGATAAAATACCATTGCAAATTACAAAATGGCGGCCATGTTTATTTTTAACTTGAAATATAAATATTTATAAAAAAATAACAAAATGGCGGTCAGGGGGAAAACGAAGGAGAAATCGCCATTTTTCCAACGGATATTTTTTGTTTAGTTTTACAAGTAGAATCCGAAAAGTATAGTCAGCCCACCATTTTAGAAACACTCTGTATGACTAGATAGAAATAACTGAATATTATTGAAACTTAAGGCTTTACTTAATCGCTACTCTATTTGTAACGTGAAGATATTGTACAAATTACATCGAGTACCCATAAACATATTTGTTTCACCAAGGAGCCGATTTCTCGGTCCGCTTAGTCAAGGAGTGTAATATATAGACTATTATTTTACTTTTATGTTGAAATAAATACTGCCTCACAACAGCAAACATTAATAGAGGAAATCATCTCAATACTAGAATTTCAAAATAATATAAAAAATATATAAAAAAATATTAATATAAAAAATTAAAAAACCGCTTTTTTAAATAAATTAAATTGAAAAAGATTTAATAGCAGAACATAATAAATATTATAGCGATAAATAATTCACGAAATGTTTGGAAAAAAGTTTCTTAAACGATTTTATAGAACGCATCTGTTTAGAAATAATTCTCATTAAAAAGAATTCGAAGGAATTAAAAAAATACATATGATGTAATTCAGTGCAGTAAAAATGCAGAAAAATTAATTTAATCGTACATTAAAAAGCTTATCTCAACTATTTTAAATGATACCGAAGCAGTGTTACATAAAACTAGAATATTAATAAAAGCATCGTAATTAATATTTTGCAATACCTCTTTTACTGTTATATATTATCGTGCGATATAAAATAACTGAAATTATTTACGATGGATATTAATTTACTTTACGCTCTAAAATTCTAAATTGTACTAGGCGTGTCAAATTACCGATATGAAGATCAGCTTTTGAAATTTAAGTTAAAACCTAAATTACCATATAAGAAAGTACTAAGTTAAGTGCCGTAAACATAATAATCCTAAGGAACAACCGGTCGGGAAACGACTTACGACATGAATCAAAATAAAACGACATAACCATCCCTAAGAATAACAAGATCCCAATGCATACTTACTCGGATAAGTGAATAGTGAAACGGTTTCATATTTCCTTCGTCACCGATCCAAATGTGTCAGCAAGCTGACGTCAAAATGCGGGTGATACTCAGCATTACAAATAACACATTCGGGGTTCCGTTTACCACAAGGGCTTTCAATCGCTACTCTCATGGAAGGAACTCTAATAGGTGTCTCTTGAATCTCTGACGCTTCACATACATCACAGAGTAAGAAATACCGTATAGATAATGTAAAGCGACAGATTATTAGGAACTCCCCGGATCGGGCTAGCAGTATCTCTCTATTTATTCGATTAGATGAATGTTAACTTAATTTATTGAATTACTATTAAACTTAACTTTTTTTAAATTATAAATAATCCTCAGAAACTCCTAAAACCGCCCATCTCACAGATACAGATATTAAAAGATACGGCGTATATTGTAAACTCGGAGGACAACTGGAGAGCAGTTGAGGAATTCGCTAGGGCGACACTTCGGACTAAGCAAGAAGAGGAAAGGAGGAGGGGTTTCTAGTAGAATAGATTACCTACACAAAGACCTGTGTAACACGTGAAGAAAAGGACCGGAGAGCAAAGCGGTGAAGGACAGCCTCCTGCGAAGTCGTCGTTCGTCCACAATTGCGTGGATGGGCATCGGCGGTGAAGCACGGAGACTCTGGATCCTCTGAGCTCGAAGGCACCTTCCGTGGCTGAGTAATGATTGCGGGTCCGGCCCCGGGAGGGGAGGTAGTGAAATAGGAGATTTAGTCGGTAGGGCGCAGGTACACATACGCACTTAAACGATATCTTACAGGACCTGTTGCGAGTCCAACAATCTGCCCGTAAATGGGGATCCTCCGACTCACAAAAAAAAATTTAAAAAATGTTTCTTAATATGTTTATTTAAAATAAAAATAGTATAAAAGTAACATATTAATAATGCTTAAACCATTATAAACAATTTTAATTAATTTTACACGCATTAATTATTTATTTATGCGTTAAACTATACGTAAATAGTTTTAAATGGTAAAAGAACCCTAAATGAGCGTGGGCGGCTTCTTTAGTGTCGGAGTTGCCGGCGTCGTTGACTATGATGTGCCTCAACGAGATAGAGGTGCCTACCTTATCAAGAGGATCAACGGAATCTGTCCTCGACCTGGCGTTTGTTACGGACGTGATGGCGGGCGCTGGGCGATGGCGGGTTCTAGAGGAGGAGACTGTTAGCGACCACCGATGTATAGAGGTGATATCGACGAAGTCATCCAGGATGATCGGTCGCGTCCAACGCAGATATATTGGTGGTCGGACGAGATTGCTGATCTGTGGAGAATATGCGTTCACAAAAGGCGTATCTTCACGAGATTAAGAATACGAGAGGATCGACAGGAGACTGAAAGAGCCGCGGCAGAATAGAAAGATTCTGCAAGGAGCCTCCGAAGAGCCATCAATAAAGCCAAGCGGAATAGATGGAGGAAGATCTGTACCCAGCTGGAAGAGAACCCCTGGAGCATAGCATACAAATTGGTAACAAAGAGGCTGGGAAAATCACTCCCCAGGCTTCCTGAGGTGCAACTCCGGGAAACAATGCATACCCTGTTTCCGACAGATGAGATGCTGAGATGGAGGGAGTTAGCGGCCACAGAGATACCGCGTACCACTTCGGAGGAGCTGTGGTACGTGGTCTCTCGACTTCGTCCTGGAAAGAGTCAAGGAATGGATGGAGTGCCTGCGGAGGCGATGAGGGCGTTGGTGGAGGCCTCCCCGATCACATTTTTGGAAGTATTTAACGAATGCCTGTTTAAGGAGAGATTCTCAATACCATGGAAGATGGCGAGAGTAGTTCTCCTCCTTAAAGGAGGAGGCGGAGAGGGCGGCCTAATGAGTTACAGGCCGGTTTGTCTAAGTGGCTGGAGAAACTTTTAAAAGTTATTCTGGTAAACAGGCTGCAAGAGGAGTTAGAGAGAGCTGGGGGATTCTCGGACAAGCAATATGGCTTCTGGAAAGGAAGATGCTGTTAAAAAAGTGACAGAAGTGGTGGAGGCAGCGGCCAGGGGGTCTAGGAATGTGAGAAAGATTCCCCTGGTTGTTTTCTTGGATGTCGCTAATGCATTCAATGCGGTGAGGTGGGAGGCCATATTGCGGCAATTGGAGGAGCGAGGAATTTCACCTTACTGGTTGAGAATGATGCAGTTGTACCTCACTGGAAGGAACTTGATTATTACGTCTGAGGAGGGGGAGGAGGTCGTCGTGCTCATACAGCGTGGGGTGCCGCAGGGATCAATCTTGAAGCCCATCTTTTGGAATGTGGTGTACGACGACCTCCTTCGGCAGGAGCGGCCGCCGGAATGTACAATTAGTCGCATATACCGATGATTTGGCGGTAATAGTGGCGGCGAAGGAGCTGGAGAAGGTGGTGGGGATAGCTACGAGGACCGTTGAGAAGATCAAATCAAATCATGGCTTCAGACGCAAAAGTTGCAACTGTCAGCTAAGAAAACTGAAATTGTAGCAATGACGGGGAGGCGGCGAATACCCCCTTTTGCTGTCCAAGTCGATAGAGTAACGATCGCCCCAAAGGAAGCGGCAAAATACTTGGGAGTGTAGCTCCACAGGTCAAGGGGTTTCTCACTTCACGTGTAGCAAGTGGCCACGAAGGCGGAAAAATGTCCTCGGCATTGCTGAGGCTTATGGCTAATTCCGGGGGTCCTAAGACAATCAAGCGCACAATGCTGGCGTCTACCGTGGGATCGATGATTTTGTATGCGGCACCGGTAGGGTGGGAGGACTTTGGAGAGGTGAGAAATGCCCGGAGGTTGAATGGCATATATATAGGAGGCTAGCAATAAGAGTTGCGGCTCTACCGGACGGTATCATTGGATGCTTCACTGGTGGTGGCTGGTATACCGCCGTTGGATCTGCTGACCAAAGAAAGAAGAGATAGAGCCACAGATGGTAGAGTGGAGGCGAGGGGCCGCTTGCTGGCTGACTGGCAGAAGAGGTGGCAGAGTGCGAAGGAGAGGCACTGAACCTACACCTTGATCCCAGAGGTGGCTGCCTGGGTTAATAGGCTGCATGGAGGGGTGGACTTCTGGACAGCTCAGTGGTTGTCGGTTTATGGGTCATTCGGGGTCTACCTCTGCAGGATCGGAAAGAGGCGCACAGAACTGAGTCAGTATTGTGAAGAAGTGAATACGGTGAAGCACACCTTCTTTGTGTGCCCCAGATGAAGACAGGAGATACCACGTGACGATTTGAACTCGCCGGGGGAAGTCATGCGGTTGATGCTCTCTTCCGGAGAGGGATGGACTGCGTGTGACCGGTGATTTAAAAGGGTGCTACAACAGAAACTGATAGAGGAGGACCGCGAGGCGAACAACGAAGATGTCGGTTGAGGGCAGCGATGGGCACCAGCCTTAGGGGGTGGGTGGCGGGGGTACCTCGGCATTGTCGTCACCAATGGCTCCCGCGGGACGAGTTCCTGTTGTCTGAGGCCGGCATAGATTTGGTTTATATATTCTGAGCTGTATAGCCACGTAGTACTGAATTAGCTATTCAGTATATTAACTACATTCATCGCTACGGTACTGAAGCTTGGGTTCAGAACAGCTTGGCCAGTCCAATAGTCTAAAACAGCTTCTATATGACTGAGAATGACTAAACTAAAAATTAATTGCTGTCGCTTCACGATTGAGCATAAAGATTATTGAGTGGTGAAAAATAAAATTGTATTCGTTCTTGGAACCCCGGAGTTTTTTTCGAACACTCGGTATATATATATAAGCAATAATAAAATAGTTTACAAAATTTGTTTTAAGGTGCTTGGAAACCCATTGGATCGGTCTTGTGGTAAAAGCTTCACAGCTAATTTAAGCAAAGCTGATTTTCAAGTCGAAGGTCTGAGATTCAAACCTTAATTAAGATTTGAATACGGATTTAAATACTAGACCGTGGATACCGGATGTAATTTGGTGTTTTTTTTCTTGTTTAACCTCCGGGTCCACCGTTAGGCATGCTTCAGAGGATGAGATGAATAATTTGTAGCGTATGTGAAAATGCCATGCCTAACCGGGATTCGAACCCGGAACCCGGGATGTAATTTGGTGGTTTGGGTTCAATTAAGCACACGTCTCAGGAACGGTCGGTTTGAGTCTCTACAAGACTACACCTCATTTATATGTCATACATATCATCTTCATCTCATTGGACCGTTTGGCGAGTTGCTTATTATACGCGAGTTGAACAGATTGCAACTTACACATCAGGAATAGAAAAAAATGCCTGAATGTACACGCAGATATAAAATAGCTCCTGTAAATACTGAACGCGTGCAAGTGTTTTTAATTATATTCTTCAGATGGAAAAAAATCTATAAATTAGTAAAATTAAATGAATGTATACCTAAACAAAATTTATAATAAAAAATAAATACACTCGTTCGTTCCTACGTCATCTAAAAAAATATAAAATACACGTGTTAAATTAATTCTTTTTTTTTCATTAATTGATACATATTATCAATCTCAGGGATTGAAAGTATCATTAAACAAATTTTTCGTTTAAAGTACTGGGGACAGTAGAAAACAGAAACCGTTAAGGACACTGTTTAAAAATTATAACTAATCGTTCAAAATTCATTAGAACTACAAAGAATTACCACCGCCTAGAAAAACTAGCTAAGTACTTTATAAATGTTCATATCTCCAAAACAAACGAGCAAATTCCCATATCTCGGTCTAAAACTGACAATATCAAACACGAAAACTCTCAAAATACAGGTTTTACAAAATCTCTCAAAATACAGGTTTGTTACAGGTTTTAAATTGCTTATGCAAGAATATTCACCAGAAAATGGTGTGTTCAAATAAAAATAAAAAAAACTTTTTTTTACGGTTTTATTATGTTACTTCATAGAAACCATTTTAAATCGTCATCATTAACTACCGTCCACATACACATACACATCTTCATCTTACCATTTGATATATATTTCATGAAAATCGATGCAGCCGTTTTGGGATTAAAGAAACAGGAATTAAATTTAGAAATAAATATCATTTACAGGACATGATACAGTCCTTAGGGCGCAGCAGAGCAAATAGAAATACGTTTTATCCGAAAAGCTTATTTTTATTTTAAATGTAACCCCTATTTTTAAAACACTATTTCATTATTACTCGTCAAATTTTAAAAAGTTAACCCAAAAATGTGTTGTAATTTAATCTGGAATATCTGAAGAGGTATCAGCACTACTAACAGTACAGTGAAGGATATTATGTCCCGCGACAGGACGTCATAAGTAGCAAGAAGCTCGTCAACTGAGCTTTCTAAACTTTGACGAATAATAATATAATTTTAGATTAAAAAAAAGATTATTCACAGTAAAATTAAAATGTGTACAAATTTTCAATAATATTTTATCAGAAATGTTATTATATAAATAATTACTTTTTTTACAATAAAAGTAAACTTTCAAAATAATAATAATTATAAAACCAACTTTTAAAAAGGTACACTTAAAGTGTTATTTTTCAGTTTTTAATGCATTTTTTAAAAATCGATTTTATCAAAAAAATATTTAATTTTTCAGCTTTTAGTTTTATTTTTATTTAAAATATTGATAATCCTATAAAACCATTGCCCGCCAGGGAAAATTCCGCTAATAAAAAAAGTGAACGCGAGAAGCTTGGATTATAATAAAAATAAGCAAACGAGTATAAAAAATTAAAAAAACTGCTCACCTAATGTGGTGAGCTAAGCCTTTCGTGAATGCGTGAATATGTATTATTCTCTTACCTTAAATTTCTCGGCTTATTTTCTTGAGTTTTCACGGTAAAATAATTTAATATCAGCCGATATACCATAATACTGTAATAATCCAGTACTGTGTAACGATAACGACAAGAAAAATAAGAACATCTTTAAATCATTTATTAAAAGAATGTACTTTCCGTTTAAAAACATTCCGCATAAGTCATGGAAAAGAATTTTAACTGGAGATATAGAGGAACACTTTATACAAAATAAACAGTCATCGAAATCAGTCCATTTGGTACAGAGTGAGTCTTAAAAAACTATTTTTTTTGTCTTCAGTCATTTGGCTGGTTTGATGCAGCTCTCCAAGATACCCTATCTAGTGTCAGTCGTTTCGTTTCGGTATACCCCCTATATCCTACATTTCTAAAAATTTGTTTTAGATATTCCAAACGCTTTTAGGTTAGCTGTAAGAGCTAATTAGGACACTGGTCGGTAAACTGTTTCGAAGCTTAGTAGCTGTTTGTAGCACAGACATTCGGTCTTACCCTTTAGGGCGACCGAATGGGGTGGTGGCGGGAGAAATGCCAAGCAAACAGATATTTCAAACGTTGCCAGCCTGCCTGCCCTAAAAACTATACGGATCTAATTCAGAACCTACTAGTTTATCAAAGTAGATTAAAAAATAGTTGAATATTTGTCAGTTACGGTTAATAGACTTCCGTTAATAATTTTAACAAACGTAACTTTTCTATCATTTAAAAAAATATGTGAAATCGATTATGACATGCAGAAGCAATTTTTAAAAGAAGTAGCGTGCGACTACCGGAAACTTCTAAATGTTTTTTTACATAATAAAAATATTCACTTATTACTAAAAAAAAAAATAATAATTACATACAATAAAAAAACCGGTCGATAGGAAAGCGAGTCGTACGTACCGAATACAAATTATTATTTTAAGTTAGGTAACTTTAACATGTGCAGAGAAGACGTTTGGAATAGTTAAGAATTATTTTCTTTAGCCAAGGTTATACCTATGACACAAATATACAACGTAATACATACAGATCATCGATATACGTATGAGTATATTATAGCTACATTCATACAGATGCATGCGCATTTATAATAACGTATACACTAATTAAATAGAATATGAAAGGTAAATAGAAAATCTGCTAAGTATATTATACAGTTTCTTATTTATTATTAAAAGTACAAAGATATTAAATATCATTCTAACATAACGTCGTTTAAAACCTTACTACCGCATTTTATTAATATCGGTTATGATTTTTTTTCTTGTAACCGGCCAGTGAATTGTTATTTTTTTTATGAATATAAAAATATGCCGTTCATTGTAAAAAAACTTCAGAGCTTTTGTTCCGAGGTAAGAGAAATTTAGATAATTAGATAATAAATTCCTTCACCGCGCATCAACTTTACTCTCAGAGAAAGCGTCTCTGACCGGACCTATTGCAAGAAGTTTGTCCCAAAAGTGATGTGCTGTGCGCGCGCGCACAAAAACGAAGTCGCGGAAGGACTCGCGGCAACCGGCAGCTTGCGGCCTGAAATGTCACGAAGAAGACCGTACAAGTTGTTCGGGGTTTAATAAGCTCGTAATGATGTCGGTTCACTCCGATGACGAGGCAGAAATGAACTCGGATAACGTAACAAAATTCAAGCCACCCGCGTACTTCAAAAACGAAACTTTAAAAAGCGACACTGTGGCGATAATTTATCGATTGTTACAGGACGTGTGTGGTGATGATACTCTAGATCGCAGCACCGTGCAGCGTCGTCATAAAAAATTTAGGGAGGACAGAGGAGTACAGTAGATGAGCCCCTTTTTGACCGACCGTCACTACTATAGACAACACGAGCATAGCTATTGTTACAGCGGTGAGCGACGAATGACATGGTAGAGGGAGAGAGAGATCGAAAAATGTAGTTTTTGGTATCCCGGAATGGGATTCCGAAAACTACAGTACACCGCATTTTATGAGTCAACCTAAGAGCAAAGAAATGTCGTCACGTGCAGTCAAAAGTGAAGCAAATGATGATTTTTGGTTACAAAATTTTTGGTTACAACTGTTATTTACTACAGAAACTTAAGTCGAAAGGTTTTGCCATCTGACGTTCGAAGAAGACTGCGTCAAGAAAAAAATCGATAGTGGTGCGTCAAGTGCGTCAACTTTCCACGACGACCCACATATTGCGAGTTCTGTCGTTGACATTTTCGTCGATTCTGAATGGGAAACGCTTCGCTATCCACCATACAGCCGGAGGTCACCTTTTCAAAAAGTGAAAAAACCGCTCCGACGAATTCCTTTTAGCAATTTGAAAGAGTTATCGGCTGCCGTGAGCCATAAAATTCGACGCCTAAACAAAGATCATCTCTTGACAGGAATCCAAAAACTGCCAGACTGTTGACAAGCGTGCATTACACACGGGGTCATTACATCGGAGGGCTATAAATTTGAATCGGTATACAGATAAATTTTCTTTGAATCCTAATGAACTGCGCTAGGACATTATTTTTGAGACAATCCTTGTATTTATGTATCGTATTTCTATAGGTATCTCTTGCTTTACATGTACAACATCCGTAACAGTCCAGAAAGCAAAAAATTAGCTATTAATTAATAGCTTAAGCTTATAAGTTAAGCTGTTAAGCTATTAACTTAAGCTTATACCTAGGTATTCACCTAAGGAAAACACGCGCCGGTCAGAGTTACTTTCTCTGAAAGTAACCGGTATACAACTGTATGTTTGGCTCAGGGGAAAAAGTAACGTGAAACTTCTTTCCTCGATTTTCCGAGTAAACCTGGCAAAGGATGCTTATTATTATTTTTGTTTTAAAAAACCCAGCTGTCATTTTAGGAAGCGATCTGTGTCGGTGTCAGGTCGCAGACAGCCGTTACGGTTATGATATTTAACATAATACATACATGCAAACGTTACACATTAATCCTTAAATTTTGTTTAAGGGTAAATATAAGCTAAAATATTATAAAAAATCTGTTTAAATTGTAATAAACGATACTAAAGAGACGCTAGTAAATTTCAAAAGCATGAATACGTAATTATTTTATAATTATCTTACGCACACCATTCATTTTTTTATTATTAATACTTATATATGAGAACCGAAGTCAAATACAATCGGATATGATCAAAAATCGGATGGCTATCAATTCATTTTTGATCTTCGAGTGTAGTTGGAAACCGACTGCAGTGGAGAAGTTATCCTCGTCAAAACGAGCATCCGGCCTCTTAAAATTTATACGTATAAACCGATCGAAGACGTATGTGTAACAAACTACTTTCAGCCTAATGACTCAGATCATGACGTATGTAAATTTTCCCCACCAAAATAGTTTACGAATAATGAAAAGGAAGACGGTTTTATGTCAACCGATATTCAGTATTTACCATTTTTATAAGGTTACTTAACTGAAACTGAAATTGAATTGAAATTTCTGTACTCTCTATATATATATATATATATAAATTTAAAGATTTCATTTCAATCCTTTAATTGATAATAATATTATTTTATGAAATTGGTTTATATATATATATATATATATATGTGTGTTTTTTTTTTGTTTATCTGTTTCTTTGTCACTCTATAATAAGAAACACAGGTCCGATTAAAAATAAATTTTCATCTTTAAAACGTTCGATTGTCACAAAGGACGTACGTTTAGCAGCACTTAAAAAAGCATGTCTGGAACGGTAACCTTCGCTTAGCCAAAAACGGTTTTCAACTATTCTCTCACTCATTTTACAATCTACCAAACTTGTAAAATGTGAAATACCAACGACCTGGGCTCTGTCAATCACTATGATAAAAACATTATAACATAAAAAACATAACAACACATTAAAACATAAAACATTATATCAAAAACATTATAACATAAAAATAAAACTTATTTCTACATACTGTTTTCCAACATATTTAATTTTAATATTAATAAGAGGCTCCATTTTTCTCTCGATGAAGATTCTTTGTTGATGAATCTTGCTTACGTTACGTTCTATCAGAATCTTAGAAAAAATTAACCTCCACACGATTTTCAACTGTGAAAACTGTTTACACGATTGAATTTTCAACTACCATTTAAGATTAAAGGTTACATCTTTCTTCTGAAACTCGGTTTTCAATTTGATATATCATTTTTTACCCGTTTATAAAAAGTAATTTGATAAATTATTTTGTACATTATAAGGAATTTTATACGCGAATGAATTAGTTTTACGCATTATATTTTTCAATTAAGAACCAAACGGCAATTCAAATGCGCGAATAACTATTAACGAATATTCTTCCTTTTTTTAATTGAAGTTACTCATTAAATAAACATATTTTCATTAAAGTGATTCAGATAAAACTATATCAGTTAATTCTCAAAAGTATGCAACTGTGCTGATGACGTGGCACACAATTCGATCACCCTTAATTACTACTTGTTAGTATCGAGTCGACTTGCGAATCACCCATCGAATTTCGACGGAAACAGTTACGTTAAAAGGACAAGGCTTTCCTTATTACCTTATAAAGTTACTTTAATTTTATGTAGATTCGTTTTAAAATATACCTTTACCTTTAATACGGAAGATATAAACCGAAAAACTTTTTATGATGTTTTTTTTTTTTTGATGTTCAGCAAAAAACGATTGTTATTATATTACAGGTTCAAATTAACACAAGAACTTTCACCCGTCATTGGGCGATAGAAAACGAGAATTAATAGATAACCTTTAGATATGTTTTGTTAAAGATCGACTGCTAAAAATTAACGGTAAAAACGAAATAGATATTTCAGTATCCTTAAACTTCTTCAACAAAGTAGTAACAATCGGGAAAAATTCTGAATTCACCGTCAGTTCGTGAAGCAAAATAACGAGGGGTGTTTTACGATTTTTCCTAACTGAAAGTTTTTAGTCGATTCATAAAATCATCAAATAAAGGTATTTTAAAGTAACATATATTTTACGGTTCATGATAGTTTTATGAATGAAAGGAAAAATTTATTTTATCACATATAATCATAATAATATAAATAAAAATAATTACAAAGAAACATTTAAAATATAATATACTAAATCGACAAAAATAAAGATAACGGTCCTGAAGAAGTTTAATTTATATAACTAAATATGCGATATAAAATAATTAAATTTTATGTACATATTCTGAACAAAAAGGGACTACTCGATTGAATTACTGGAAAGTTTTAAAAAATATAAACCGAGAAAATACCTAAGATATAAAATATTTTATTTTCGGTATTCATATAACTGAAAAAATATTTAAATACTACAGACTGTACAAAATATCGGGGTTTTAAAATGATTTAATATCTCTTACTTTTACTTACAGTGAATGAATCACAAATAAAATGAAAAAGTAACAGTTTTTCCCACAAGTGTAATCCCAACCCTGTAAGGGAAGACACCCGCCTAGTGATGCTTCCGGTCACTACATCCCCCCATTCCTAGCCCTGATGGGCTTTAACGGCCCCACAAGTGTACAACGTGAGCACTCGGGACATAATTCCAGCTGACAGGAGAATTTGTCCCGTACTTTTA